>NC_133657.1:98035482-98335482 GCF_009905375.1 Apium graveolens | reverse complement strand
AAAAAGGATTAAAATCATCAAAGACAATAAACCTAAAGAATAAGAAACAAATAAAAGAATGTTATTAAGTTACAAACTATATGCCAAGGACTTAAGGATTAGCTATAATTAAAATTAAAAGCATGACAAAAATACAATGCTCTGAGAACTTACCGGAGATGACAAAAATCGGGCAAAAATATGAAAAATCTGCTCTGCTACGCTCTACTACAAATCTAGACGTGATTAAAAACAAGAAAAATAATAGTATATTTGTGTGAAATATGTTAAAATAAGAAAAAATTAAAAATAAAATTAAAATTAAAAATAACGTGTATAACACTTATAAATCTGGACCGGATTTGTATTACATGACTCGATTAATGCTTCTACAAAGATTGCAAAGACTCGATAAGATCTTGTAGAGACTTGATAAGATCTTATAGAGACTCGATTAGAGATTGTAGAGCTTAGGGCTCAATTCAATTAGAGAGTAAAGATGAGTGTAAATGAGATGGATAAAGAGAGAAGCAGTCTGGATCAGGGTGAGAGACAAGAGAGAGAGAAGTGTCCGGTGAGTGAGAGGGGGGAGAGAGAGAGAAGGGGTCGGGGAGAGACGAGGGAGAGAAGGGGGAAAAGATAACAAGAAGGGGAAAATACGAGAGACAATAAAATTTAGCAAAGTACAAATTGTTTTTGTTACAAAAGAGGGGGAATTATTCCCGGTCTTGTATTTTTTATTTTTTTTTATTTTAACATAGACAACTGTTAGTTAAAGACCGATGTGAATAACATATTTTAATAACGGTCCTTAAACGACTGATGTGAAAGTTAGTATTTAACATCGGTTAAAACAAAACAAATGTGAAATATCGGTTTATATTTTATAAAAAAATACTATTGGACAACAGTTATTTAAAAATATGATGTAAAAACATGTCTTTAACACCGGTTTTAAAAATAAATGATGTAAAATATGGTTTTTACATCGGTTATTTTTCCGACTGTTGTTAAAAGCGTGATATCTATTGTAATATATGTAAATAATAATAATAATTGTAATATCCGGGAAAATTATGTGAATATTTTTGTGTTAAATGAATAAATATTACGTGTTTTATAAGTTTAAAGCAATTATTGCCATGATATTAAGTGTTATAACTGTTATTTGTGTTCCCGTGCGGACCAGAAAATTTTTCGATTGACTATCATGTGTTTAAACTGCACTTATATGAATCGATCTGCAATTTGGACTCGTATTTATTTGCGTCTTTATCGAGATACTCATTTTATCTCGTTTTATGTGCGTTTGAATGTATTCTATGTGTTTCGGGGTTTTCTGTTAATTTAGGTAACGTTTTAGTTTTTCAAAAATTATCAGACCGGAACCCCTATCGGGCCATTAAACCTGTCAAACCCCGCGCTTTTATTTTAATAAAATTTAAAATACATAAACGGCTCAATATTTTTGTACAATTAAATTATACATTATTTTGGGGAATTTTGATATAACTTTTCTATATTTTATTCAAAATTATATTTTATTAAATATTCCCCGTAAATAAATACCTAGAGTCATTTTTTAATTAAACGATCTATATCTCGTTTAATTCATTATTTAGGATAGTTTTGTTTCGTAGAATAGAGTAAACCAGCTCGTTATTATTGATTTTTTTGTTTGTTTGTTTGTTTGTTTTTATTTTTCAAAAATACTCAGCTTGCCTTATCCTTTCTCTGTATTAATCTTTTATCCAAAAACACCCACCTTCAAACACCGACTCACATACCCCAGCCCTGTTCTTTTCAACCACCACCATCATCTTCCTTCATATACTATTGTTTTGATTTTGTTTGAAGCCAAAAGCAAGAAATCGAAGTTGTGTTATTCTCCTGTTTATCAGGTTATACTCAAATTGATCTCTCCGATTTATTTCGATTCACTAATTCGTCGGTTTGAAGGAATTGTTGATTTTGATTAATCGCTTGATTATCTTGAGATTATAATCGATTGAATAATTTGATTCGAGCTATTCTCTGCTATGTTGCTACTGGTCTTCGCTGTTGGGTTTGTCGAAGTTCGACGGCTACACCGCATCGGTTTGCGGCCGCCTTTTTGATGATTTATTTGTTATAATTAGCTTGTAGAAGTTGTTCTTGTTGTGTTGATACGTACAAATTTTATAAGTTTGTGGCTGTTAATGCTGAAATCGAATTAATCACTATTTTTGTTTTTGTACATTTGTTCTTGTTGTTGATTAGTTGCTATTAAGATTGCTAGTAGTAGATTGTAATTGTTGCTGGCTTCATTTTAATGTATAAATCACTGTGTTCGATAGCAATTTGGGCTGGGTTTGTTGTTTTTGGTTGAAGCCGACGGAGTTTGATGTTTCTTCCACGGCTGGAGTTATTTTTTCCGGAATTCCCGGGCTGTTCTTGGTCGGCTACAGTGTTTGTTGCTGTGGTTGTTTGTAGTGACTTTGTCAGTGAAGTGAAAGCTATTGACGATTGTGTTTTTAGGCATGGTTGGTGCTGGTTTGGCGGGGGAAACTGGCTGCCAGAGTTTTTCCAGATTCGAGCCTCGCCGGAATTTGGTAAAAACCTGGTAGGGTTCTTAGTGTTCTTCCCCAACCCGGCTTCGACCCGTAACCCGACCCAAATCTAGACCCCGGGTTTGTAGGGCGTCACATGTTGGTATCAGAGCCATAGGTTATGGTCACTGAAATAGGCTTATAATTGTCATAGGTGAGTCATAGGAAGATCACATAAGATAAGTGCGTGTAGTTTAGCTCTTATAGTATTAAGTTTAGGTTATTGGATTGAGTTATAGTTAAGTTGTTCAGGTTCCCTATTTTGTGTTTAGCTCTTGGCCTTTGTGCCATTGCCTTGCTATTTTGTTGGTTTTAAGGATGGTAAGAAGTGATGAAAGAGGTTGGAAGGTTGTATTGCAACCCTATCCACTATTTGTTGGTTATTTTGATCAAGAGTTGGAAGGTTTGGATAATTTTTGGTTAATTTTCTTTTTATTATTATTCTCGAGATAATAAGAAGGATTATGTGATAATTATATCGCATGTGTTAATATGTTAGCAAGTTTATGATATTTTGAAAAGAGATAATGCTTGAAAATTTTGATATGCTAAAGAATTGCTACATATTTGACACAATGCTTGACATATTATTATATATGTTGCTTGTTTCTTACCAGAATAATGGCACCAAAGAGGAGGAATAATTCAAGAGAGGATCATACCGAGAGTCGTACAAATCCAGCGATTATCCAGATTTTGGGACTGATGCAGCAACAGATGTTGCATCTTACGCAGCAACAGCAGCAGCAAGCAGCAACACCACATTCAGTAACTTTTAAGCAGTTTCAAGCTGTGAAGCCACCTCAGTTAAAAGGAAGTGTTGATCTTGTGGAGGCCAATGCATGGCTTAAAGAGATTGAGAAGGCTTTTGACTTAGTCGGAGTAGGAGCTGAATAGAAGACCGAATTTGCCAGTTACTTTCTAAAGGGCGAGGCAAACTATTAGCGGGAATCCACGCGAGCATTGGAAGAAGGTGAGTTTGTGATTTGGGAGAGATTTATAGTGCTGTTCCTTGAGAAGTATTTCCCGAGGTATATGAAGAACCAAATGGAGATCAAGTTCTTCAACCTAACCCAGGGAGATCTTATGGTCGCTGAGTATGAAGCTAAATTTACCGAGTTAGCGAGGTTTGTGCCGGATCAGGTTGACACAGATGAAAAGAAAGCTAGAAGGTTTAAGCAGGGATTAAAATTTTGGATTCAGAATAGAGTGGCCATATTTGAGTTGACTTCATATGTGGCAGTGGTTCAGAAAGCAATGATGATTGAGAGTAGAAGTGACATGTCTCAGAAAGGAAAGGATGGGAAGAAAAGGAAAATAGAAACCTCAGGAGGGGGCCAGCAGCAAGGTAACTTCCAGGGCCGTTTCAATAAACGGCCAGAGTTTCAGGATAATAAGAGTGTGGGATTCAAGAAACCACAACCAGGGAATGGGAACCATTTCCAGAATTCAAATCAGCAGAGGCCCAATCGTCCACCAGCGTCAGATTACAAGTTTTGTGGCAGAAGGCACTTTGGGATTTATAAGGCTAATGTGTTGTGTTACAAGTGCAATCAGAAGGGACACTATGCTAATGAGTGTCGAAGTCATACTACAGCTCAAAAATCAGGGACAATGTGTTTTAAATGTGGAAAGATGGGGCATATTGCCAGGGACTGCCATATAACAGAACCAGCAGCTAATGTGGCAAGAATTGAATGACCACCAGCAAAAAATCAGCCAAAGGCAAGGACATTCAATATGACAATGAAGGATGTTGTTCAGAGTTCAGACGTGGTTACAGGTACGCTTCCAGTCAACTCCGTAGATGCTGAAGTTTTATTTGATTCTGGAGCTACAAGGTCATTAATTTCTCAAAGTTTTATCGATAAGCTGCATTGCGAAGTTAAGTTGTTAGAACAAGCATTAATGTTAGAACTAGTTAATAAGAACCAAGTTCCCGTCGACCAAGTGTGCCCGGGGTGTGATATCGAGATAGGAGGAAATCATTTATATGCCAACTTAATACCTTTTAAGTTGGGAGAGTTTGATGTTATTTTAAGAATGAATTGGTTATCATAGAATAATGCTCAGATTGATTGTAAGAATAGGAAAGTGAGACTTCAGACCTTGGATAATAAAAAGAAGGTGATATTTCGTGGAAATAAGCAAGAGAAGAAGTTCTTAACGATAGCTCAAGCGAAGAAGTTATTACGGCAGAATTGCAAGGCGTATTTGGCCCATGTGGTAGACACCAGTAAAGAAGTTCCCGTGCTCGAAATGATTCCAGTTGTCAATGAGTTTCCAGATGTCTTTCCAGACGATCTTCCTGGATTACCTCCCGATAGAGAAATTGAGTTTGCAATTGACCTAGCACCCGGAACAGAATCAGTTTCTAAAGCTCCGTACCGGATGGCACTAGTGGAGATGAAAGAATTGGCAACTCAGCTGCAAGATCTTTTGGTGAAAGGAGCTATAAGATCCAACGTATCTCCATGGGGCGCACCAGTTCTGTTCATCAAGAAGAAAGACGGAGATATGCGACTATGTATTGATTATAGAGAATTGAATAAGTTAACCATCAAGAACAAGTATCCGTTGCCAAGGATCGATGATTTATTTGATCAACTGAAAGGCGTTGTATGGTTTTCTAAGATTGATTTAAGATCTGGATATCATCAACTGAAGATCAATCCAGAGGACATTCCGAAGACAACATTCAGAACCAGATATGGGCATTATGAGTTTCTAGTGACGGCATTCGGATTAACCAACGCACCATCAGCTTTCATGGATTTAAAGAATCGAGTGTTCAAGAAGTATTTGGATAAATTCGTGATCGTGTTTATAGACGACATTTTGATCTATTCCAAGACTGAAGAAGAGCATGCAGATCATTTGAGGATAGTTCTGAGGACACTGCGACAGGAGAAATTGTACGCAAAGTTTTCCAAGTGTGAATTTTAGTTAAAAGAAGTACGATTTCTTGGGCATGTAATTAGCAATAAAGGAGTGGAAGTGGATCCGTCAAAGATTGAAGCCATAATCAATTGGGAGAGACCAAAGACACCAACGGAAGTAAGAAGTTTCATGGGATTAGCAGGTTACTACAGAAGATTCGTGCAAGATTTTGCGAAGATAGCTACGCCATTGACAAAGCTCACCAGGAAGAACTAGAAATTCGAGTGGGATGAGAAATATGAAGAAAGTTTCCAGGAATTAAAGAACAGATTAGTATCTTCTCCAGTGCTAGTCTTACCAGATGATCAAGGAAATTTTGTGATCTACACTGACGCGTCTTACAAAGGATTGGGATATATTTTGATGCAGCATGACAAAGTGATATCATACGCTTCAAGACAGCTGAAACCACATGAAGAGAAGTATCCAACTCATGATCTGGAATTGGCAGCTATAGTGTTTGCATTGAAGATATGGAGGAATTATCTGTATGGAGAGAAGTGTGAGATCTACACGGACCACAAGAGTTTGAAGTATATCTTCACCCAGAAGGAATTGAACATGAGGAAAAGAAGATGGCTAGAACTGATCAAGGACTACGACTGTACCATCAACTATCATCCAGGCAAAGAAAATATGGTGGCAGACGCTTTGAGCAGGAAAGAAAGGTTAAATATGATCATTTTATCTGAGGAGTTGATCCAGGAATTTGAGAAGCTTGAAATAGAGGTCAGTATTACAAGTATGCCTACAGATATGCTGTGTGTAATAACTTTTCAACCAGAACTATTAGAGAAGATAAGAAGATGTCAGGAAGAAGTAATGAGTCATGAACGAGATAAAGTCTGATAGGAGAAGAGATAGGGAGTCAAAAGGATGATAAAGGAATCTTAAGATTTTCTTCCAGAATATGGATACCCAACGTAGCCGAGCTAAAAGATGAAATTCTTCGAGACGCTCACAACTCCAGATATTCAATTCATCCCGGGAGTATGAAGATGTATAGAGACTTAAGAGATAACTTTTGTTGGCCGAGCATGAAGAAAGAGATTGTTGAATGGGTGAATAAATATTACACTTGCAAGCTAGTCAAAGCAGAACATTAAATGCCCAGTGGACTGTTACAACCATTGGACATTCCAGAATGGAAGTGGGAGCATGCTGCGATGGATTTTGTAGTTGGATTACCGAGGGCCAGGGCAAATCATGATGCTATTTGGGTTATTATTGACAAATTGACAAAGTTAGCACATTTTCTTCCTATCAACGAGAGATTCTCATTGGACAAATTGGTTCAGTTATACCTGAAGGAAATTATGGTTCGACATGGAGTTCCAGTATTTATAGTTTCAGACAGATATACTCAATTTAATTCAAGATTTTGGAGAAGTTTTCAAGATTGTCTCGGAATGAAGCTGAATATGAGTACCGTGTATCACCCGCAGACATATGGTCAAAGTGAGAGGACAATTCAGACTATTGAAGACATGCTAAGGGTATGTGCTCTAGATTTTGAAGGGAGTTGGGATGAACATTTTCCATTGGTTAAATTCTCCTATAACAACAGTTATCATGCTAGTATTGCAATACCGCCTTACGAAGCTTTGTACAGGAGAAGATGCAGATCTCCAATCTGTTGGAAAGAAGTTGGTGAGAGAAAGATTTTGGGTCTAGAATTGATCCAGCAGACAAAGGAGAAAATAGAACTCATTCGGAAAAGATTAGTAGCAGCTCAAGATCGTCAACGCAAATATGTTGATCCTACCAGAAAGGATATGGAATTTAAAATTGGTGAAGTAGTATTATTGAAAGTTTCACCTTGGAAAGGTTTATCAAGATTTGGGAAGAAAGAAAAGCTAAGTCCGCGTTATGTTGGACCTTTTAAGATTCTAAGGCGTGTGGGAAAAGTCACTTACGAGCTAGCATTACCACCTCACATGCAGCATATCCATAATGTGTTCCACGTGTCGATGTTGAAGCATTATTTTCCTGATTCGAATCATGTAATAGAATATGAGCCAATCGAGATTCAGCCAGACTTGTCTTTTGTAGAGCGACAAGTGCAGATTTTATATAAGAAAGAAGGAGTACTTAGAAATAAGTCTATATCTTTAGTGCAAATCTTGTAGAGGAATCCCAAGGTTGAAGAGTCGACTTGGGAGTTGGAAAGCGAAATGCGATCCAAGTATCCTCACTTATTTTCCTAGGCTGATTCTGAGGACAGAATCCTGTTAAGGGGGAAGGATGTAATATCCGGAATTTTTTTAAAATATTTTTGTGTTAAATGAATAAAAATTACATGTTTTATAAGTTTAAAGTGATTATTGCCATGATATTAAGTGTTATAACTGTTATTTGTGTTCCCGTGCGGACCAGAAATTTTTTTGATTGATTATCATGTGTTTAAACTACATTTACATGAATCGATCTGTAATTTGGACTCGTATTTATTTGCGTCTTTATCTAGGTACTCATTTTATCTCGTTTTATGTGCGTTTGAAAGTATTCTATGTGTTTCGGGGTTTTCTGTTTGTTAGGTAAAGGTTTGGTTTTTCAAAAATTATCGGACTGGAACCCATATCGGGCCGTTAAACCCGTTAAACCCGTCAAACCCCTGCGCTTTTATTTTTATAAAATTTAAAATATATAACGGCTCAATATTTTTGTATAATTAAATTGTACGTTATTTTGGTATAACTTTTCTATATTTTATTCAAAATAATATTTTATTAAATATTCCCCGTAAATAAATACCTAGAGTCGTTTTTTTAATTAAACGATCTATATCTCGTTTAATTCGTTATTTGGGATAGTTTTATTTCATAGAATTTAGTAAAGCAGCTCGTTATTATTGATTTTTTTGTTTATTTGTTTATTTGTTTTTGTTTTTCAAAAACACTCAGCCTGCCTTATCCTTTCTCTATATTAATCTTTTATCCAAAAACACCCGCCCTCAAACACCAACTCACATACCCCAGCCCTGTTCTTTTCCACCACCACCATCATCTTCCTTCATCTACTATTGTTTTGATTTTGTTTGAAGCCAAAAGAAAGAAATCAAAGCTGTGTTGTTCTCCTGTTTATCACGTTATACTCAAATTGATCTCTCCGATTTATTTCGATTCACTAATTCGTCGGTTTGAAGGGATTGTTGATTTTGATTAATCGCTTGATTATCTTAAAATTATAATTGATTGAATCGTTTGATTCAAGCTATTCTCTGCAATATTGCTACTGGTCTTCGTTGTTGGGTTCGTCGGAGTTTGACGGCGGCACCGTCATCGGTTTCTGACCGCCTTTTTGATGATTTATTATTATAATTAGCTTGTAGAAATTGTTCTTGTTGTGTTGATACTTATAAATTTTATAAGTTTGTGGCTGCTAATGCTGAAATCGAATTTATCAATGTTTTTGTTTTTGTAAATTTGTTCTTTTTTTCTTGTTATTGATTAGTTGCTATTAAGATTGCTAGTAGTAGATTGTAATTGTTGCTGGCTTCGTTTTAATGTACAAATCGCGGTGTTCGGTTGCAATTTGGGCTGGGTTTGTTATTTTTGGTTGAAGCCGGCGGAGTTTGATGTCTCTTCCGCGGCTGGAGTTATTTTTTCTGGAATTCCCGGGCTGTTCTTGGTCCGCTGCAGTCTTTGTTACTGTGGTTGTTTGTAGTGACTTTGTCGGTGAAGTGAAAGCTATTAAAGACTGTGTTTTTAGGCATGGTTGGTGCTGGTTTGGCGGGGGAAACCGGCTACCGGAGTTTCGCCGGATTCGGGCCTCGCCGGAATCTGGTAAAAACCCGGTAGGGTTCTTGGTGTTCTTCCCAACCCGGTTTCGACCCATAACCCGACCCAAATCTAGACCCCGGGTTTGGAGGGCGTCACAATAATAATAATAATAATAATTATTATTATTATTATTATTATAAGTTTTGGATTAGATTTGGAATAAGAATAATGATTAAATATATTGAGTAAATTGAAAAAGGAAAAGGAGTGATAATAATGTATAATCAATTATTTATTCTAATTCTAATAGTGGTAGTTTACTTTGTGTAGTTTATATAATCACACACCCTCTTTATTGAAAAGCACGAGTCAAAAACAAAGAAAAACCCTAGATAATCCATGAGAGCTACGTAGAGTGAGAGAAGCAAAGCGGAGGAAAAGAAAATAGGAGAAACAGTGTCAAGAGTCTTGGTTCGTAATCATAAGGTCTGATTGTTAATCTCATATCCATTACTTACTATTTGAAATTTGTTATATTGATCTCTCTTTTAATTAAATATTATTCTGATTGTGATAAAACTAGAGTACTTGGTATCTTGAAATTGTACAATAGTATTATATACAGGTTATAAGTTATTACGTCTTAATAAGTGAGTACATGTTACTAGTAGTTTTGGTAATAACTATTGGTAACTAACTTCAGTAAAAGAAAATTGTATACAAGTCCTTAAACCATCACTGTGATTTATGATATTATTTTAATAATTTTAGTGACTCTGCGTGTCCCTGGTTTTGTATTTTCAAGTCAGGTTTTAAATTTAATGTCACTAGATTATATATACTTAGTGTATATGTATTTTATTATTTTATATTATGTTTGATTTTGCACTAAAACATTAATTACATTAATTTTCATGAATCAGTGCGTCAGGGTGTATTTGCATGTATTACAAGTTACGTTTTAATATAATATTATTATATAAAATATTAATTTATTTGATGTCTTATTTATGAACTAAAATAATTAAGCTTTTTTTTTAGTTTAGCAGGAGGAATAAGTGGCATTTTGCACATGTATTATTAATTTGTTACACAAGATTTAAGAAGCCACGTTTTGTAAACGTCTGGCCATCATTATTTTTATTAGTATTATACTAGTCATGAGCATTTATGGTTTTGAATGTTAATGTTTTGTTTATGCATTAATTAATATTAACGTAAGACTAACTAATCCTAATGGTCAGGTCAGGAATAATTGCGTGAATAAATAATTTGAATTATATAGAAAGGGTCATATGATAATTATAATTATATTTTTTCATTTAGATCAGCCCCGTGAATTTAGAGGACTGTGTACGAATTTCGTTAGGGATTTTAGTTGTGATTTTTAAGATACGGATTTTGTCCCTTTTTATTCAGCGTTACTCCTCTTATAAATTAAATATCTCCGATTTGTTGAATTCCATATTTTATTTGCTCCATCAACATTGTTTGATCATTTTGATTTTCGGAAATTGTCTTGAAAATTTGATTTGAAAAATTTTAAATATCTGTTTATACGGTTTTCAAAAATTATTTATGACACCCTCTTCTTTGGAAATCTGAATTATTTGTCTCAGGTGATTTTTAAATTTTGCGAGAATATTTTTATTTGAACCTTTAGAGATATAGGGGTATTCGTTTGGCCCATGCCATATTCTTTTTCTAGAAGGTGTTTAGGGGGATCTGGGACTGTGCGATGGAGAGCTACCCCATTCATCGATTAGGATTTCAGACTTGATCATTATCTAGACTTAAATATTTAATTAGAGATTTCTACATTTATATTATTTGTTTAGACAGTTTGGAGATTTAATATTATTTTAGAGATTTTAGACTATTTAATTATTGTTAGAAATATATTAGTGCTCTGTTTGTAGGTTTATGGATTTTAAGTAATATCTCCTTCTATTTAAAGACGTGATCCTTTTCACATTGACCCCGCTCACCTTATTTAGATGATAGGTCAAGCAGTGGCTCAGGCTATACAACAAGCCTTGGCAAACCAAGGAAATCATAATAGCGAGGGAAATCGGAATGGACAAGGAAATCAGAATGGCGATGGAAATCAGAATGGACAAGGAAATCCAAATGGCAATGTGAATCAGAATCAGAACGCTCAGAATCCAAATGGAAATGGTTGGAGAGGTTTTTGAAGCAGAAACCAGACTCTTTTAGTTCAGCACCGACTCCTATTAATGCTGAAAATTGGATTTTTCATCTCGAGAAGATTTTTGATGCGTTGGGTTGTGATGAGATTCATAAGGTCATGTTAGCTGTGTATAAGTTGGAGGGTGATGCTCAGAGGTGGTGGAGAAGAGTGAAAGCTACTAGAGGAGAGCAGTATGCAGAGGCTTTGGAATGGCAGGGATTCAAGGAGGTATTCTATTAGAAGTACTTCTCTGATGCTGATAGGGAGGCTTATTTGAGAGATTTTCATTCTATTGTGCAGCATGATGATGAGAGCATTACTGATTATATGGCGAGGTTTATAAGGTTTGTTGGATTTGTTGGGGCAGTTACAGGGACTGCTGCACAGCAGGCTGTTAATTTTAAATGGTGTTTGAAGTCTTATTTAAGGGGTTCCATAATTTCTTTCAAATTTGATAATGTGGCAAAAGTGGCTGATGCAGCAAAAGATGTTGAGAAGAAGCACATAGATTTCAGGACTTCCAGGTCTAACAGTGGTAATAAGAGGACTAGGGATGATCAGGGTTTTATACAAGGTAGACAATGGTATGGAGGTGTAAGGGCGAAAACACGCGCTAATATTCACGCAAGTATACGCGTTCGCAAGTAATATAGAATACTTTCTAGTTCGTCCCCACAGAGACTCAGACTAATTATGTTCAATTAAACTCACTCACCAATGTATGATTACTTCTCAATGTTAAGACAATAACACTTAGATTTGAGTAACTAATTATTAACTACAATTAACTACTAAAATTAACCACTTAATTAACACTTCGAATTAACAATATTAAAACACTCATGAGATCACAACTTCATTACTACTTTCTTCAGTAGTCATTGTTATGACCCTTAGCATGCAACAGTGATGATATTAATCGAATAACACGAAACTGATAAAAGCCAACTTTCATTGTACTAATACCATTCTACCAAACATCCACAATTAAGATAGAAGTTGAATAGGCATCAATTATGTTGAGTCCCTATATGTCTACAGAAATTGACAACATAATGATTTAAGCACAAGTTATTCCTTTTGATTACACAGGGTGAATAAAATGGTTAGAGTTACCCACTAATCATGCAACATCGTACATGAACCTATGCTAGCATGGCAAGTTCTAAATCTCGAGATCCACCGTCGCTTCACAAGAGATTAACACCATATCTTATATGTTCGTGACACACATAAGACGAATACGCACAACCAATACTAGATATCATACAATTATCACACACTAAGGTATTAAACAACTAACTAAAGAATTCCATAGTAAATCCGTTACGACCCCATGAACACGATTAGCCCATGTTAGCACTCATCGTCATCATGGGTTCATATGAAAACATGATAAAATAACACAAGAGAATAATAAATAAACTAATTATATTAAACCAGAGTACGTCACAAGAGTAAATAGGTTCTAAATAAAGAAAACTAGCATCCAACGTTATAACGAAATAAAGAATCACAAGAAAATATGCTTCCCCTTCGTTGCGGTGTGCTAAAAATGGTCTTCTTCCTTATCACCTTCGCTCCTCGATTAATACAACGATCCAACACACGTGAAACGTCTCTGAAATCTACTTATATAGGAGTCCCATAAAACTCAGATTACACAGAAGTTGGAAACCAAATAGAAATAGAAGTCTAAAATAAATATTCTGAATTCTCGACCCTGCGCGGCCGCTCAGCATAGTTGAGCGGGCGCTCAGACCCTTACTGGAATTTTTGTCTGTTTTTGCTCCGTTTCTTCGCTGTAATCTGCTCCTCTCTTCCCACTTGCAGTGCTGAACACATGCCAAGGCTTATTTTTGATGAATTCTCCCCTGAAATGCAACTAATACCCTGAAATGCACAAACACTAGAAAAACGCATCAAATACACAAAATACTTGATTTCAAGACACCATTTTAAGCTATTATAAGACGTTCTAAGTGGTATAAAATGCCACTTATCACACCCCCAAACTTAAATTGATGCTTGTCCTCAAGCGTCACAGACTCAAAAACAAAATAAAAACATGCATGACTGTAATCTATATGAAATGCAGCGATCCCCCTTACTACGACCAAACCAACCAACTTACGACATCTCAACAAATGCAATTGAGCGACTAAAGGTCAATTACATCATGCAAACTAACATACATCCAGAAACGTGGTGTGTGCAGATGTTTAACAGATATACTTCGGAACTAGATCAATTATTATGACTCAACTATCATCAAGGCAATCACATGATTATACAAAGAATAAAAATTCTAGGCACAAAGTGACTTATAACACTACAAGAATCCTGAAGCTTATTACGGAATCAGGCTTTTTATTCATAACAATAATGCTTATTTGACCGTGCAATGAGTGAGGTCCACAAAAGACTTATACAATGGTATCCATGTAGCGAGCGTTAGGTTAGCGGATCCCAGACTCTAAAAGCCTTAGGTCACTAGGCACAAAGTCCCCTAAGAACTTAATAACTCGAATACCAAAGAGCCCACTCGTGATCAATTATGCACAAACACATACTTTTTTTTCTTTCTTTTTCTTTCTTTTTTTCTTTTTTTTTTTCTTTTTTTTTCAAAATTTCTGAGCAAGTGCGTTTCGCTCCATCTTGCTCAGCCCTAGACTACTCGCATAAACATACCAGCCGGCTACTAGCCATTTGACGCCTAGCCACAATTAGCAACGAATCCCATTTTTTTACTCCATTTTTTTCCTTTTCATGCCTTTATCACTAAGAACCTATTATAAAATTCTAAGCATAATAAATAGATTGTCCTCGAAAATAATCAGGCCATAACAACAATCTAGTCCTTAAGCATTCTCTAAGACTTAGTGAAAATACAAGTGTTTCTAGCATGCATATCAATCTACACGACTCAACATCACTTTAATGCTATCACTACACTCGCATCAACATCACAAATCAGTCGGCAAATCATCGCAAAAGGGATCATGGCATATGAATGAACTACATGACATGATAAACAAATAAAGCTATAAATAAAAAAAACTATATGGAAAAAATTATGCAATTATATGAACTAAACTATCATGAATATGCAACTATATGACACACACACAGAATATTCCTTAACTACCACCCCCAAACTTAAAATCTTCACTGTCCCCAGTGAAGGTAGTAGAAAGGAACACAGGGTATACCTACTCGGAGAGATCATCATCATCATCACCCTCAGTGGGTGGTGTATTAGGAGGCGGATATGTAGAATCCTCACCAAAAACTGGCCACTGGATGTCAGCTCCAAGGCCTCGAAAAGCGGTCCCTAGCGCAAGGGTGAGCTCTTGAGCAAACCTTCTCTGCGTCTCGTACATAGCATCCATCCTCCGTGAGAGCCTCCTATACTGGGCATCAGCCATCCCAGCACCCTCCTGAGCTCTAGAAGAACCAGCCTCATCACGCCTAGGCCTCGCCATAGTAGCACCTCGTGTTGGACGTCCTCCTGGAAGACGATAACCCAGCCCATGCTCCTCGGGCTCACCACCGGTCCACTCCTGCATCGCATTCAGAGTCCCAGAATCAATAGGAGCGGCCGGCAACTGTAACTGCTAATGAGACGGTCCCACCGCTCGGCAAATCTTAGTAACTGTGGATGCATATGAGATGTTCATGTGCTTAGCTCCCCTCAAAAACTTTAGAATTCCTTGGTAGATAAACTCACCAAGGTCCACATAGTACTCCTCATTCAAAATTCCCCACAATAACTGTGCTCTCTCAACTGTGACCTCATGTACATGTGAAGAAGGCAGAATATTAGCACAAATAAATGCATTCCATGCACGGGCATACCTGTTCATTGCGATCGCCGGAAAGTGACGATACTCATTAGTTCCAGTCTTGAAAGTCCATACTGTGCCTGACCTACAAAGAGTAGCACAAATCAAATCCAAGTCAAAATCCTCAGCAGTCTTCTCATTCCAGTTCTCCTCCGTGGGCTTCCTCTGTCTCTGCCCAATCACACGGCGAATCGCCGCTGGGTGATAATCAACCGTCATCCCCCGGACCACAGAAAAGCCATTCTTCTCGGCCTTCGCGTTCGCATAGAACTCGCGAACCACGCTCATCGGCACTACTTCAGGCGACTCACAAAAAGCTATCCACCCATTCTTAGCAATCATAGGCAGCAACTCACCATCCCTCCCCGATGGTAAAAATCCCCTCTTCTTCAGAATCGGCTTCCCCAGAAGCCTAGTGTACTCCTCCTCTACAGCCCTATCATTCAAACGAGGCCTCGCAGCTGTACCTCTCGAAGAATCAGCAGTAGGGACAGTGCTGTTGCTATCAATAGTCCTTGCTCTCTTGGGTGCCATCGAATCTGAATAAAAGTGCTTGATATTTGTGTTTTTATGTTTGGGAGAGAGTTGAAGTGTAGAAAGTGTGTGGGAGATATATGGGATAGGTGTATGTATATATAGGGTATGGATTAGGGTAGAATTTGATTAGTAGTGGGTTTATGGTATAAAATCATGGGATAATGAGGAATAGGTCGTGGGTTTTATGGGCTGTAATTTGTTTTTTTTTATTTTCTGATTTTTTTGGATTTTTTATGGACTAAATTTTTTTTTCTCCCAGCCGACCCCTGAGCGGGCGCTCAGGGGCTACTCGAATTTTTTTTTTCTGGTCCCGTTTTTCTGATTTTTTTGTGGTTTTGGATAGGCTATTAACTTCTAAGGGTTCCTGTAACAACAAATCATGGGTTGCCTCCCACGCAGCGCTTCTTTTTTCGTCATTAGCATGACGTTGCGTACCTTCCTCAAGTTGACAATAAAACGGCACTAACCACTTCTCGGTTTGCCGTGTCCCCATAGTAGTGCTTCAACCGCTGACCATTAACCTTGAATGCTTGGTCCGGATCATTCTCAAAAATCTCCACCGCTCCGTGTGGAAACACAGTTTTGACAATAAAAGATCCAGACCACCTTAATTTCAACTTCCAGGAAAAAGTCGGAGACGAGAGTTGAATAAGAGAACTTGTTGCCCCGGCATGAATAACTTAGGATGTAGCTTCCTATCGTGCCACCTCTTCACCTGTTCCTTGTACATTTTGTTGTTCTCGTACGCTTGGAGTCGAAATTCATCAAGTTCATTAAGCTGAAGCATTCGCTTCTTTCCAGCTGCATCTAGATCCAGGTTCAACTTTTTCAACGCCCAATAGGCCTTATGCTCAAGCTCCGCAGGTAAATGACATCCCTTACCATACACCAGTTGAAATGGGGACATACCAAGTGGAGTTTTGTATGCTGTTCAGTAAGCCCAAACAGCTTCATCGAGCTTTAAAGACCAATCCTTCCTTGACGGACAAACAACCTTTTCTAGAATGTGCTTGATCTCTCTGTTAGACACTTCCGCTTGACCATTTGTTTGCAGATGATAGGTAGTAGCAACTCGATGATTCACATTATAACGCTGCATCATAGAAGTAAACTTACGGTTGCAGAAATGCGACCCTTCATCACTTATGATTACTCGTGGCATTCCAAACCTTGTGAAAATCTGCTTATGAAGAAAATTCAACACTTCCCTTGCATCATTTGTTGGTAGAGCTTTGACTTCCACCCATTTTGAGACATAATCGACTGCCAGCAATATGTACTGATTGTTGCAGGACGAGATAAAAGGCCCCATGAAATCGATTCCCCAAACATCAAAGACCTCGACTTCAAGCATCACATTTAGCGGCATCTCATCCTTTCTCGTCAAATTTCCCACTCTTTGGCAACGATCACACCTTAAAACAAACTGATGAGCATCCTTAAACAAAGTAGGCCAGAAAAAACCTGCTTGCAGAATACGAGCTGTCGTCTTCTCACCACCATAGTGTCCACCATAAACTGTCGAGTGGTAGTCTCGTAATATCCCCTCCGTCTCACAGAATGGGATACATCTCCTGATGATCTGGTCAGCTCCCTGTCTAAACAAATACGGCTCATCCCACATATACCACTTCACCTCATGTAGAAACTTCTTCTTTTGAGCTGTGGTCAAATTAGGAGGTATTATATTGCTGACAAGATAATTCACAATATCTGCGAACCATGGCTCTTCCTCCCGAACTGCTAACAACTGCTCATCCGGAAAAGATTCGTTGATCAATGTCTTATCATGTGAAGTAGACTCGGGATTCTCCAATCTAGAGAGATGGTCAGCTACTTGATTCTCAGTACCTTTTCGATCCTTGATCTCTAACTCAAATTCTTGTAGTAAGAGCACCCAACGAATTAGTCTTGGCTTCGAATCCTTCTTAGAAACCAAATAGCGAATGGCCGCATGATCAGTGAATACTGTAACTTTTATCCCAAGCAGATAAGATCAAAATTTCTCGAAACCAAAGACTATAGCCAAGAGCTCCTTCTCAGTAGTGGTGTAGTTCATTTGGGCCCCATTTAAGGTTTTTCTAGCATAGTAGACCATATGAATGAGATTATTCTTGCGCTGCCCAAGAACTGCACCTACCGCATAATCACTCGCATCACACATCATCTCAAAAGGCTCTGTCCAATCTGGTGCTGTAATAACTGGTGCAGTGATTAAACTCTTCTTAAGAGTCTCGAATGTCGTCAAACATTCATCATCAAATTTGAAAGGCACATCCTTCTCAAGCAAGTTGCACAGCGGCTTAGATATCTTCGAAAAGTCCTTGATGGAACGCCGATAAAAACCCGCATGACCTAGAAAACTATGGATTCCTTTCACAGAAATAGGTGGTGGAAGATTTTCAATGACTCCCACCTTGGCTTTATCCACCTCAAGACCCTTGCTAGAGACCTTATGCCCAAGAATAATGCCTTCACGCACCATAAAATGACATTTTTCCCAATTGAGCACCAAATTAGTTTCCACACACCTTTTGAGCACAGCACAAAGATTATTCAAACATTCATCATACGAATGTCCAAAGATGGAGAAGTCATCCATGAACACCTCGACATTATTCCCAATCATGTCAGAGAATATAGCCATCATACATCTCTGAAAAGTGGCTGGTGCGCCACATAACCCAAACAAAACTCTGCGAAAAGCAAACGTGCCAAATGGACAAGTGAAGGTAGTCTTTTCTTGATCCTCTGGTGCAATACAAATTTGATTATACCCCGAGTAGCCATCTAGAAGACAGTAATACTCATGACCAGCCAACCTGTCAAGCATCTGATCAATAAACGAAAGAGGGAAGTGATCATTCCTCGTGGCCTTGTTCAACTTTCGGTAGTACATGCATACTCTCCATCTTGTGACTGTTCGAGTGGGGATGAGCTCATTCTTCTCATTTGCTACCATAGTAATACCCCATTTCTTAGGCACACATTGCACGGGGCTCACCCAAGAACTGTCAAAAATAGGATAAATGATTCATGCATCCAGCCACTTCAGTCTTTCTTCACCACCTCTTTCATGATAGGATTAAGTCTGCGCTGTTGCTCAACAGTTGGCTTACTACCCTCCTCTAGCAGAATCTTATGCATGCAATATGAAGGGCTGATCCCCTTGATGTCTGCTACGGTCCATCCAATAGCCGATTTAAATTCTCTCAAAATCCTTAAGAGTTTGTCCTCCTCACTACCTGAAAGGTCAGATACAATAATAACAGGTAATGTAGATGCATCACCTAAAAAAGCATACCTCAAGTGTTCAAGCAATAGCTTAAACTCCAAGGTAGGTGCTTCCTCAATTGATGGTTTGAGCTTTCCTTCAGTATTCTTGACGTCAGAAGTACCCAGAGATTCAAACGGCATGTCCAGCTTTCGCCTCCAGGGAGAAGCATTAAGATATTATAATTGCTCATTTCCATCCTCATCATCACTATCAAAATCCCCCACTAAGGCCTTTTCTAATGCATCAGACATTAGCATATGATCGAGTTCGGAAGTAACCGCAAAATCAATCAAATCCACTTTTAAGCACTCCTCATCTTCTGTAGGGAATTTCATTACTTTGAATACATTGAAGGTCACATCCTGATCCTGCACCCGCATAATAAGTTCACCCTTCTGCACATCTATCAAGGTACGACCAGTAGCCAAGAAAGGTCTTCCCAAGATTATGGGAATCTTCTTATCTTCCTCAAAATCCAGAATTACAAAGTCTGCAGGAAAGAAGAGCTTATCCACCTTGACTAGCACATCCTCCACTATGCCTCTTGGGTAAGTAATAGAACGATCAGCCAATTGTAGAGACATGTAGGTGGGTTTTGGATCAGGCAAGTCCAACTTTTTAAAGATCGACAACGGCATCAGATTTATGCTTGCTCCCAAATCGCAAAGGCACTTGTCGAAAGACAACTTGCCAATGATGCAAGGAATGGTGAAGCTACCTGGATCTTTAAGCTTTGGAGGTAACTTTTGATGCAGCACAGCACTGCATTCTTCCGTTAGAGCAACGGTCTCAAAGTCATCCAGTTTCACCTTCCTTGAAAGAATACTCTTTATAAACTTCGCATAACTAGGCATTTGTTCCAGAGCCTCAGCGAAAGGTATATTAATGTGAAGTTTCTTGAACACCTCCAGAAACTTACCGAACTGCTTATCCAGCTTTTGTTGTTGCAATCTCTTAGGGAAAGGTGGTGGAGGATAGAGCTGTTTCTCCCCTGTATTACCCTCAGGAAGAGTGTGTTCAACAGTAGTCTTCCTTGGTTCCGCCGCTTTCTCCTTTTGCTTAGCTTCTTCATCTCCAACTTCAGCTTCTCCTTCTTTTGCCTTTTTAGCATCAGCAACCTTCCCAGACCTTAAGGTAATAGCCTTGACTTGCTTTCTAGCTTCCTTCCTTCCTGGCACTTCAGTGTCACTGGGAAGTGTGCCAGGTTGACGATTGAGCACTGCATTTGCTATTTGACCGATTTGATTTTCCAAGGTCTTGATTGACACCGCCTGACTCTTGCACAACATCTTAAGTTCCTCAAAATCAGCACTAGTGGGGGCAGCTGCACCTCCCTGTTGAGGATATGATTGCCTTTGAGCATACTGCTGTGGTTGCTGGAATCCAGGTGGATTGAACTGTTTACTCACACCTTGCTGATATGGTGGCTGAATAGCATTCTGATTATTACCCCAGCTGAAATTTGGATGATTTCTATTGTTAGGATGATAAGTAGCTGGAACAGGCTGCTGTTGTCACTGATAATTGTTCACATACTAAACAGATTCGTTAACAAGAGAATACTGATCCTATTTGATTGACTCCATAGGTAGCTAGAGAATCGACCTTCATAGACAGCGCTTGGAGCTACGTTGCAATAGCGGTGGCTGCATCGACTTCCAGAATACCTGCTACCTTCCCCGACATCATCTTTTGAGTTGGGTTTTGATGCTCATTTGCAGCCATAGTCTCAATAAGATTATAAGCCTCAGTATAGCTTTTAGCCCACAAGGCGCCTCTAGCTGCTACATCGAGCATGGGCCAAGATTGGGCCCCTAAACCATTATAGAAACCAGTGATCACCATCCAATCGGGCATTCCATGATGTGGACACTTTCTCAACATTTCCTTGTAGCGCTCTCAAGCTTCGCACATAGATTCTGTAGGTTGCTGCGCAAACTGAGTAAGAGCACTCCTCATAGCAGCGGTCTTTGCCATTGGATAAAACTTCACCAGAAACTTTTGCGTAAGATCTTGCCAAGTAGTGACGGACCCAGCTGGTTCAGAATGTAACCAGTCCTTAGCTTTATCCCTCAGTGAGAATGGAAAAAGCCTCAGCTTGATAGCCTCATCAGATCTCGACAAAATTCCTTATATGCATGTTGGGGTCTTCAGTCGCAGCTCCTCCGAAAGAAACAGAGTTCTGCACCATCTGAATAGTGCCCGGCTTGATTTCAAAGTTATTGGCCTCAATAGCCGGGTGCATGATGCTAGACTGAATGTCATCAATTTTAGGCTGAGAAAAATCCATAAGAGCTGGATCTGCCGGAACAATATGATCACCCATGATTAATGGCTCCTTCTGTTCACTTCCTGAATCCGAATCTTCAAAATATATCTTCTCCGGAATATCAAAAACTTCATCTGTCTCCTCAGCTGTATCTAAAGTCCTCTTGCGAGTACGAGAATGAGTTTGCATAAACGCTCGCTAAATTACCTGAAACACAACCTAAAACAATAAGTAACACGTCTTAATCACTGAGTCCTAACGACCAATGATGGTAAGTACATAAACTAAACAAATACGCCGAGTCCCCGGCAGCGGCGCCAAAAACTTGTTAGGGCGAAAACACGCGCTAATATTCACGCAAGCATACACGTTCGCAAGTAATATAGAATACTTTCTAGTTCATTCCCACAGAGACTCAGACTAATTATGTTCAATTAAACTCACTCACCAATGTATGATTACTTCTCAATGTTAAGACAATAACACTTAGATTTGAGTAACTAATTATTAACTACAATTAACTACTAAAATTAACCAGTTAATTAACACTTCGAATTAACAATATTAAAACACTCATGAGATCACAACTTCATTACTACTTTCTTCAATAGTCATTGTTATGACCCCTAGCATGCAACAGTGATGATATTAATCGAATAACACGAAACTGATAAAAGCCAACTTTCATTGTACTAATACCATTCTACCAAACATCCACAATTAAGATAGAAGTTGAATAGGCATCAATTATGTTGAGTCCCAATATGTCTACAGAAATTGACAACATAATGATTTAAGCACAAGTTATTCCTTTTGATTACATAGGGCGAATAAAACGGTTAGAGTTACCCACTAATCATACAACATCGTACATGAACCTATGCTAGCATGGCAAGTTCTAAATCTCGAGATCCACCATCGCTTCACAAGAGATTAACACCCTATCTTATATGTTCGCGACGCACATAAGACGAATACGCACAACCAATACTAGATATCATACAATCATCACACACTAAGGTATTAAACAACTAACTAAAGAATTCCATAGTAAATCTGTTACGACCCCATGATCACGATTAGCCCATGTTAACACTCATCATCATCATGGGTTCATATGAAAACATGATAAAATAACACAAGAGAATAATAAATAAACTAATTATATTAAACCAGAGTACGTCACAAGAGTAAATAGGTTCAAAGTAAAGAAAACTAGCATCCAACGTTATAACGAAATAAAGAATCACAAGAAAATATGCTTCCCCTTCGTTGCGGTGTGCTTAAAACGGTCTTCTTCCTTATCTCCTTCGCTCCTCGATTAATACAACGATCCAACACACGTGAAACGTCTCTGAAATCTACTTATATAGGAGTCCCATAAAACTCAGATTAAACAGAAGTTAGAAGCCAAACAGAAATAGAAGTCTAAAATAAATATTCTAAATTCTCGACCCTGCGCGGCCGCTCAGCATAGCTGAGCGGGCGCTCAGACCCTTACTGGAATTTTTGTCTGTTTTTGCTCCGTTTCTTCGCTGTAATCTGCTCCTCTCTTCCCACTTGCAATGCTGAACACATGCCAAGGCTTATTTTTGATGAATTCTCCCCCGAAATGCAACTAATACCCTGAAATGCACAAACACTAGAAAAACGTATCAAATACACAAAATACTTGATTTCAAGACATCAATTTAAGCTATTATAAGACGTTCTAAGTGGTATAAAATGCCACTTATCACACCCCCAAACTTAAATTGATGCTTGTCCTCAAGCGTCACAGACTCAAAAACAAAATAAAAACATGCATGACTGCAATCTATATGAAATGCAGCGATCCCCTTACTACGACCAAACCAACCAACTTACGACATCTCAACAAATGCAATTAGGCGACTAAAGATCAATTACATCATGCAAACTAACATACAGCCAGAAACGTGGTGTGTGCAGATGCTTAACAGATATACTTCGGAACTAGATCAATTATTATGACTCAACTATCATCAAGGCAATCACATGATTATACAAAGAATAAAAATTCTAGGCACAAAGTGACTTATAACACTACAAGAATCCTGGAGCTTATTACGGAATCATGTTTTTTATTCATAACAATAATGCTTATTTGACCGTGCAATGAGTGAGGTCCACCAAAGACTTATACAATGGTATCCTTATTATGCTGCATTTAGTATGCCTCAAATGCTATTTAGCATGCCTTACTTGAATAACATGTTTGCACATAGAATGCCTTTTCATGTTAATCAAAATGTGCATGACAATTCTGCTTCAGTGAATGGTTTCAAAGGTCCAATTCAAATGACAAAGGATGAATATGAAATATCCAAGTCAAATGAGGTCAAACCTAAGAAACAAAAGAAAAGGACTAACAAGGCAGAACCCAAGGAAACTTGGGTACCAAAATCAACTTGATTTGATTTTGATGTGTGCAGGGAAAAAGAAAGAATCTTTGGTATCTGGATAGTGGTTGCTCAAGGCACATGACTGGAGATTCTACCCTTCTCACTGAGTTCAAGGAAAGAGCTGGCCCAAGTATCACTTTTGGAGATGACAGCAAGTGTTATACTATGGGATGTGGCTTGATTTTAAAGGATAATGTCATCACTGAGGAAGTTGCCCAGGTGGATGGTCTCAAGAGCAATCTGTTGAGTATCATCCAGCTTTGTGATAGGGGTAACTCAGTTACTTTAAATACAGAAGCCTGTGTTGTGACTGACAAGAAAAGTAACAAAGTGGTTCTCACTGGAGTGAAAAAAGGCAATGTGTATCTAGCTGACTTCAACTCAACAAATGCAGAATCTGTTACTTGTCTTCTCAGTAAAGCAAGTCAAGATGAAAGTTGGCTATGGCACAAGAAGATGTCCCTGTTGGGTGGCATTTATGACACTTTATTACGCTCCGTAAAGCTTTGAATTGGAGTAATTGTACTCATGTTATTGGGTTTTTAATGTGTTTTCTAGTATTAATGCATTTGAGGCATTAATCTAGGAATCAGGTAAATTAGCATTAATTTGATGCTAATATGGTGTTAAGTTGGTGTCTAAGGAATAAAGCTCGCGAAGATCGTCTCAAATCTTTAAGAAAAAAAAAAGAATTCAAGTTTTGGCGGAAGCCCAGCGCGCCCACACTGATCAAGCGTACGGTGGCGCCTGAACCTTAGAGAGCCAGCGCGCCCGCGCTGATCAAGCGCCCGCCCGCACCAGGTCGGGTTTCAAGAATCCTGTTTTGAATAGAAAATTGATTTCAGGACTTTTTTGCTGATCAAGGTTACTATATAAATAACTTTAGGTCGTTTTTAATAAGATATCAAGCCAGAGACATATCAATGAGAGCTGTAAGAAGACCGTGTTAGCACGATTCAACGAAGACGAAGAAGATCTTATTTTTACTTGTGAATCTTTGTTATAAGTTGTAACTTGGATGCTAGCTTTCTTATTTATGAACCTCACTCTTATTTTGTACTTGGTTTTGTTATTTATGTATAAAGACTACGTTTATTATACCATGCTTTCAACGGAACCCACGTTGATGATGAGTCCGGTTATGGGATAATCGTTATCGTGGGGTTCTAGCGGATTTATTTATGGATTTCTTTAGTTAATTTATTTCAATGCCTTAGTATGTGGTGATTGTATGATAATCTAGTATTGGTTGTGCGTATTCGTCTTATGAGCATCGCGAACTTATAAGATAGTGTGTTAATTCTTAATGAAATGAAAGTGAATTTAAGTATTTAGAACTTGCCATGCTAGCATAGGTTCATGTATTTGTTCTGCATGATTCGTAGGTAATTTTAACCATCTTACTTGCCCTATGTAATCAGATAGATAACTTGTGCTTAAACCGTTATGTTGTCAAATTCTATAGACATATAGGGCCTCAATATAATTGGTGTATATTCAGTTTCTATCTCCTTTGTGGATGCCTGGTAGTATGGTATTCGTGCAACGAAAGTTGGCATTTATCAGTATCGTGTTATCTGATTAGTGTCATCACCATTGCATGCTAAGGTTAAGAATAATAAGGCTACTGAATGAAGTATTTAATGAAGTTAGAATCTCATATTTGTCATATCTATTAATTCAATCAATCTTATTTCCTTAGTTATAATAGTTAGTTTAATTCTTAGTTATAAACAACCTCAATTTGTTATCATCTTAGCATTGAATAATAACCATACATTGTTGCTTAAGTGCATAAATTAATTAGTTAACCAAGCCAGTGTCTGTGGGAATGAACTAGAAAAGATTATATATTACTTGCGAACGCATATACTTGCGTGTATTATTAGCGCGTGTTTAGTGACTAACAAGTTTTTGGCGCCGCTGCTGGGACTGCAGTGTTAATTTATAGTTTATGTGCTTTCCATCAGTGGTCGTTAAAGTTCATTGACTCGGACATTGTTACTTATTCGTTTCCTTGTATTATTTTAGGTACTCTAGCGAGGGTGTATGTATACGCGTTCGCATACTCATAAGAGAATTCTGGATAAAGTCGAGGAAGAAGTTGTGGTGGTTCGAAGGGAAGTTTTTGAAGAAGAAAAGAAGGTAGAAGATGAAGAGAAAGTCGAAGAACCAGTTTTAGTAGATATGGGTGATCAAGCAGAAAATCCTAAGACTTTGATGGATTATTCTCAGCCTAAGATCAATGACATTCAGTCAAATATCATCAGGCCAACCATCAGAGCTAACACTTTTGAGATCAAGTCAATCACATTCAAATGATACGTAACTCAGCTCAGTTTGAGGGTTCTCCTACTGAAGACCCCAACATGCACATCAGGGATTTCATCGAGATCTGCGACACTTTCAAGTTCAATGATATGACTGAACATACTATCAAGTTGCGACTCTTCCCATTCTCTCTGAGGGATAAAGCTAAGTATTGGTTACATTCTCTACCAGCAGGTTCTATCACCACTTGGGAAGATCTTGCTCAAAAGTTTCTCACTAAATTCTTCCCTATGGCAAAGACTGTTGCAATCAGGAATGCTCTTACTCAGTTTGCTCTGCAAACTGGAGAATCTCTGTGTGAGGCTTGGGATCGATATAAGGAGATACTAAGGAAGTGCCCACACCATGGCATGCCTGATTGGATGATTATTAACTATTTTTATAATGGATTGGGTGCTACTTCTAGACCCATTCTTGATGAAGCATCCAGGAGGAGCCTTGTGGGCTAAAAGCTACGATAAAGCTTATGAAATTATTAAACTGATGGCTTCTAATGAGTACCAGAATCCTTCCCAGAGACTGACTCAAGGAAAGGTAGCAGGAATTATGGAGTTGGATGCAGCAACTGCTATAGCTGCCCAACTTAAGGTTTTGACGATGAAGGTGGACAATTTGGAGTTAATCAAATCGCTAGTGTCTATGAGCTTTGTGCTGGTGCCCATGAGACTGATCAGTGCGCAATTTCTAGTGAATCAACTCAGTTTGTTAGCAACTTTCAGCGTTCGCAGCAACCTGTGTCAGTCACTTATCATCCCAACAACCGCAATCATCCTAATTTCAGTTGGAGCAACGCTCCGAATGCGGTTCAACAGCCTTATCAGTAGTATCCAGCTAAGCAGTACAACCCCCTAGTTTTCAGCAACCACAATATGCACCAAGACAAGTTGTTTCTATCAAGACCTTGGAAAATCAAATTGGGCAAATTGTCAATGCCTTGCTAAATTGCCAGCCTGGTACACTACCTAGTGACAATGAAGTGTCGGGAAATAGGGAAGTTAAGGAGCAGGTAAAGGCAAACACCTTGAGGTCTGGAAGGGTTGTGAATCCCGAACAAACTCAAGTGTTGACTAAGAAGCTGGGGCTGAGAAAGAAGTAGAGCAGCAGGAAGTAGAAGTGGAACCAAGGAAGACTATTATTGAGCACACTCCTCCTGAGGGTAATACAGGGGAGAAACAGATCTATCATCCACCGCCTTTTCCTAAGCGGCTGCAGAAGAAAAAGCTGGACAATCAATTTGAGAAGTTTATGGAGGTGTTCAATAAACTTCATATCAACATACCTTTCGCAGAGGCTCTTGAGCAGATGCCTAGTTATTCAAAGTTTATGAAAGGTATTCTCTCTCGGAAGGTGAAGCTAGATGATTTAGAGACTATCGCTCACACGAAGGAATGCAGTGCTGTGCTGCAACAGAAGTTGCCTCCGAAACTTAAAGATCCAGGAAACTTCACTATTCCTGTACTATTGGAAAAATGTCTTTTGACAGATGATTATGTGACTTGGGAGCTAGCATCAATCTGATGCCGTTGTCAATCTTCAAGCAGTTGGACTTATCTGATCCAAAACCCACTTATATGACCTTGGAGGATGTCTTGGTCAAGGTTGATAAACTCATATTCCCTGCTGATATCGTAATTCTTGATTTCAAGGAGGATAAGAAGATTTCCATAATCTTGGGAAGACCTTTCTTGGCTACTGGACGAACCTTGATAGATGTGAAGAAGGGTGAGCTCACAATGCGAGTGCTGGATCAGGATGTAACTTTTAATATGTTCAATGTTATGAAATTTCCTATAGAAAATGAGGAGTGCTTAAAGGTAGAGTTGGTCGATTCTGTGGTTACTTTAGAACTTGATCAATTGCTAAGGTCTGATGCCTTAGAAATAGCCTTATTGGGAAATTCAGATAGTGAAGATGATGAAGGTGAAGAATAATTACAATATTTGAATACTTCTCCCTGGAAGAGGAAGATTGATATGCCTTTTGAATCTCTTGGAATGGAGGAATTGAACAAAGCTCCTAAATGCCTCAAGCCATCTATTGAGGAAGCTCCCATTCTTGAGCTTAAGCCTTTATCTCAGCATTTGAGGTATGCGTTTTTAGGTGATGCATCTAATTTTCCTGTTATTATCACATTTGAACTTTTAGGGAGTGACGAGAAAAAGCTTCTGAGGATTTTGAGAGAGTTCAAATTGGTAATTGGCTGGACTATAGCAGATATCAAGGGAATCGGCCCTTCTTATTGCATGCATAAAATTCTGCTAGAGAAAGCTAGAAAGCCTACGGTCGAGCAGCAAAGACGACTTAATCCAATCATGAAGGAAGTAGTGAAGAAGGAAATTCTTAAGTGGCTAGATGCAGGGATCATCTATCCTATTTCTAACAGTTCATGGGTAAGCCCGATTTAATGTGTGCCGAAGAAAGGTGGAATTACTGTGGTAACAAATGAGAAGAATGAGCTTATTCCTACAGGAACAGTCAAGGGGTAGAGAGTTTGCATCGACTATAGGAAGCTGAACAAGGCCACTAGGAAGGATCACTTCCATTTGCCCTTCATTGACTAGATGCTTGATACATTGGCTGGTCATGAGTACTACTATCTTCTTGATGGCTATTCGGGTTACAATCAGATTTATATCATTTCTGAAGATTAGGAGAAAACTACCTTCACTTGTCTATTTGGTACTTTCGCCTTCAGACGAGTTTCTTTTGGTCTGTGTGGTGCGCCAGCCACATTTCACAGATGTATGATGGCCATCTTTTCGGATATGATTGGCTAGAATGTGGAGGTGTTCATGGATGACTTCTCTATATTTGGCGATTCTTTTTATGAATGCTCGCAAAATCTTGGACACGTTCTCAAGAGGTATGTTGAGACCAATATGGTTCTCAATTGGGAGAAATGTCACTTTATGGTGCGTCAGGGCATTATTCTCGGGCATAAAGTTTCTAGTGAGAGTCTTGAGGTGGACAAAGCCAAGGTGGGGGCCATTGAGAATCTTCCTCCACCTATTTCTGTTAAGGGAATTCGCAGTTTTCTTGGCCATGCGGGTTTTTATAGGCGTTTCATCAAAGACTTCTCTAAGATTTCGAAGCCATTGTGCAGTTTTCTAGAGAAAGACATCCCTTTCAAGTTTGATGATGAGTGCCTTGCAGCTTTTGAGACATTGAAGAAGAGTTTAATCATGGCACCGGTCATAACTACACCCGATTGGAATGAACCTTTTGAGATGATGTGCGATGTAAGTGACTATGCAGTTGGAGCAGTTCTTGGGAAAAGGAAGAACAACATATTTCATGTGGTCTACTATGCTAGTAAGACCCTAAATGGTGCTCAACTGAATTATACTACTACGGAGAAAGAACTTTTGGCTATTGTCTATGGTTTTGAGAAATTTTGATCTTATCTACTTGGGACTAAGGTGACAGTTTTCACTGATCACGCTGCAATTTGTTATCTCATCTCAAAGAAGGACTCGAAGTCTAGATTGATTAGATGGGTTCTTTTGCTTCAAGAATTTGAACTAGAGATCAAGGACAGAAAGGGAAATGAAAATCAAGTCGCTGATCATCTCTCGCGTTTAGAGAACCCTAATGCTACTTTTTTGGACAAGACATTGATAAATGAGTCTTTTCCCGGTGAGCAGTTGTTTGGAGTGCAAGAAGAAGAACCGTGGTTTTCAGACATTGTGAACTACCTTGTAAGTAATATCATGCCTCCCGACTTATCTTATACTCAAAGAAAGAAGTTTCTACTTGAAGTAAAGTGGTATTTGTGGGATGAGCCATTTCTTTTTCGACAAGGAGCTGACCAAATCATCAGGAGATGTATTCCTTACAGTGAAACGGGGGGGGGGGATCTTACGAGAGTGCCACTCAACGGCTTATGGAGGACATTATGGTGGAGAAAAGACAGTAGCTCGTATTCTTCAAGCAGGTTTCTTTTGGCCGACCTTGTTTAAAGATGCTCACCAGTTCATTTTGAAATGTGATCGATGTCAACGTGTGGGTAATATGTCTAAGAGGGATGAGATGCCTCTTAATGTGCTTCTAGAGGTTGAGGTCTTCGATGTTTGGGGAATTGACTTCATGGGGCCATTTGTCTCATCTTGTAACAATCAGTACATCTTGTTGGCAGTTGATTATGTGTCAAAATGGGTTGAAGTTAAGGCATTTCTAACAAACGATGCGAAAGTGGTGCTTAATTTTCTTCATAAGCACAAGGTTTGGAACTCCAAGAGTCATTATCAGTGATGAGGGGTCGCAGTTTTGCAATCGCAAGTTCACTGGAATGATGCAAAGGTATAATGTGAATCATTGCATTGCCACGGCTTATCATCCTCAGATAAATGGTCAAGATGAGGTGTATAATAGAGAGATTAAGAACATTTTAGAGAAAGTTATGTGTCCATCGAGGAAAGATTGGTCTTTAAAGCTTGATGAAGCTGTTTGGGCGTATAGAACAGCATTTAAGGCTCCATTGGGAATGTCGCCATTTCAGTTGGTTTATGATAAGGGGTGTCATTTGCCTGTGGAGCTCGAGCATAAGGCATATTGGGCTTTAAGAAATTGAATCTTGACTTGGATGCGGCTGGAAAGAAGAGGATGCTTCAATTGAATGAACTCGACGAGTTTCGACTTCAAGCTTATGAGAGCAACAAAATGTACAAGGAGAAAGTCAAGAAGTGGCATGATTGGGGTCTAGTGCTCAAATCATTTGTGTAACACCCCCAAATGCGGGGTCGGGGATCCGGGTTGTCATGAGTTCCATTTCCCTTAATAATACTTAATCTTAATAATCAACCAACTACTGCGTACTGTGACCCCACAATTTACACACACACACCACAAGTTATAGTCTCAGAGATGAATACCAAAAATAACATAAGTCATTTTATTCCACAATTATAAGTCATTACACCTCAAAAGGGTTTCTGAATAAATTTACACATTTTTTGCCATTATTATAATTCATAAATATACATAAGTCTGGTACAACAAAAGTTGAAAGCCTAGCCTATTGGTAGACCCTACCTCAGCTACAACGGCATCAACGCCTACAGGAAACTGCGGAACGTTTCCTATCCGCTCGCGAATTGGGAGCTTGATCCTGTTCATCTTGTCTATCTGTTGTTGTGTGATGAAAGAAGAAAGCAAGGGTGAGCAACAAGCCCACCCAAATAATATGTATAATGAATAACAATATATGAGCATTCTCATAGCACTCATGAAAGTCTTGGTCAAAAAGAATTGAACCAAGTTGATATCTTAACGCGACCAAGTCACAAAATATTCAGTATATATATACATATATACTTTTCACAATCTTTGAAATCCTCTGACATGTATAATACACACAGAGTTCCAGTTTATAACTGTATAAAAATATCGTTGCAATGTGATCTCATATATCTAACCTTGTCTCAACATTTTTCTGAAAACCTTTGTCACTCATAAGATAATCATTAACTAGATATAAGTTGAAAAGATGAAGTTACAAGATACTCCAATATACTTATATCTTTTTCCGAATACTAATTGAACTACCACCATTCAAGGTATAAATAGTTCATCCCATAGATGAAGCTACACGTATAGAATCAATCTTTGAAATATCATCAAAATGAAATGAAGTTATGAGATACTTCATTAAGTACCGATATATATATATATATATCCATATATATCTCTCATACATTTCCTGAAAACCTCTGTCATGTAAAGTATGAACAGAGTTGCAATATCCAATGAATTTGGAAAGAAAAGAATTTTGGCATAAACCAGATATCTTGCTGATCAGGCAAAGATACCAATAAGTAACCTTTTCTACTGTAGATGGATGAATTCCTCGTCGGTCATCACCCTGGCCGCATTAGGACCTTGCGCTAGACCGTTACCCGGCCACTCACGTGTGGATGGACTGTCACCCAGCCTCTTACACCTTCATAGACCGTACCCCGGCCTGTCGCTTATGCCGACTCAATTAGATGGACTTACTTCCCGAACGTTGGGCAAGTAATCAAATTGTTTTCTCAAAACAGCAACCTCGTTGCGAATATAAAATACACCACAGAGCCGGATCCCCAAGATTTTTGAGCGAATATTCAAGTCTCCTTCGAAAGGAAGATCTTAAATCTGGAAACGAGTTTTTGGGATCCGCTCTAACTTTTAAAATCATTTTGAAGACTCGAAAATATTTTTAAGAATGTTTGGAGTAATGCTGATTTAATGAAATAAATCAGTCCCGATATATTAGAAACTATCTGAATATTATTATTTAAATAATATTCACATAAGGATAATCCTTATAAAAATAATTGAAGTAAAAGGTTTAAAACTCATACTTGAAATGAATAATAAATAACCAAAGATATACTTATACGAAACTACGATCTTTATTTGAATAATCGAAATTGAGTTTGATTATCGAAACATTATTCTTTAATAAAATAAAGAATATTATTTAATAAATAAGCGGAGTCATAAGTCCTCGAATGAATATTCAAAATAATATTTATTAAATAAAATAAACGGAGTCATAATTCCTCGAATGAATATTCAAAATAATATTCATTAAATAAAATAAACGGAGTCATAAGTCATCGAATGAATATTCAAACTAATATTCATTAATTAAAATAAAGTTATCGAATAAACCTTATTCGATTAATAGTTTTGAAAACTAAATATATATATATATATATATATTATACTCAGGAACATCGACTTCCGGTTTAGCAATATGTTCACCTTTGGGTCCCCTATACTAAGGGTATACGCAACTACTGCTTATCTCTAGCATAGGTATTATGCAACTTATAAGCATTGAATCAACAATTAGATATCAAGATTACGAAACAAGCATGCATATAAATATCATATCACATGCTCCAATATATCGCAAGATTTGCTAATAACAATCATGCACTTATCACAAGATAATGCATATACATATATACATCACACCAACAGTATAACTGGTAGAAAACTTGCTTGAGTGTTCCCGGTTAGACTTAAGCTTAGAGTGGGTCCGATAACCTATGAACAACAACATAAGTCGGAATTAAACCACAGTCGCTTAAGAAACTAGGCTTTAACCAATTGAACCCTAACGTTTGCTTATGGTCACTTCTACGCTTAACGAATCACATAAGTCGTTCGAGTACCCTTGGCTCCACCATTTATAATAAATTTACCATTAAGAATTTTAAGGCGATTCTTTCGCGAGTACCCTACCAACTGCCTAATCCACTTTACATAATTGTTTCATACTCCAATTAGTCATTTAAAGGCCTTAACCAAGGTTTCAAAGTAAGGCGAGGGGTAATGGTTCGTTCGCGAAACGACGTTACTTAAAACGGTCGTTTCTCCTAAACCGTACATCGGAACCAAGTGATCCATATATCAAAACGAAGCTTACGACACGCTCTAGCTAAAAATCGCAATGTTACAGATTGTTTATTGAGTTTTCTGTCCTGAACACTAAGAACAAGCAGTTGAATAAAAATGGGCATTACGACGGCTATATTTACGAGTTTTCCAAGTTTCTCACTACACCAAAACCTCACCAAACAACCCAAAATCATTAACACATCAAAACCTCAACTAAATAATACTATACCAGTCCTTATTCTTCAGATTCTTCATCTCAACCAACCACAATCAAGTTTTATTAACTATAACATGATTCATTCATCAAATCACTCCAAATCCAAATCAAACTACTAATAATCAAAGGTCATGCTTCTCATTTAGAAAACCAACCATCAAAATCACTAATAATCAAAGTAAAGGATAGGGTTTGAAGTTTATACCTTCCTTGGGAGGTGTTAAGTTGCTAGGAAGCCTTAGGGAGCCTCCTACAAGCTTGATCTTTCCAAAAAAATCAAGAACACAAAGTTAGGCTTTGAAGTTTCTAAAAGTCCGATTGAAAGAACTGTAAAAATGAGGGTCTTACCTACTTATTTGGATGAGACTTGTGAACAAGAGTTGTAGGCCATCTCAATACCTTTCCAACGAGCTATAGAACACAACATTTGAGTGAGAAATGAAGGAGATACAGCAGTTTTAATGTGTTGGTTCTGTTTTGGCCGAGAGCAATGGAAATGGGGGAGGAAGATGAGAGCTTGTGTTGACTTGAACTTGTGGTGGAAATAAAATGATTTTAGGATATTTACTTGACTAGTTGTTTTGTTTGAATTAGTGGAAAGTGACATAAGCATGGTGATGTCATCAAGCTTACATAATCCTTGCCACTTGTCTCATCCTTATGGTGGAAGCATCTTTTTAAGCTTAATCCTTATATTAAGATGTTAACTAAGTACATTAATCTTGCACTAATTGACCCTCCTCCTTGCCTCTTGCATTACTTAGTCGTTTAATTATTTTACGACTCGTTTATTATTCATTCTCGTTGATCGTTTGAGGGATCATATCCGGGATCTCATTACTTGGGTTCCCCTAAACCTTTCTCAATATTTCATATTCCTTTTATGGTCCTCTCTTATAATCCTTGAATTTAAATCTTTTTAATCATGTTACCTTATACTCAATTCTTTCGGTATCTGGTAGATTTTCGGGAAAAATCAAAGTGTTCGAATTTGGATTCTGACGATCTTTACATACACTTATATACCATATGGAGTACTAATAAGATCTCAGAATATCAATAAAAGAACTCCTACATAGTGTGGCATGAAAAGTTTTCTTAATGAGCAAAATCACTATTCATCAGTGTTTCAAAGATTCCAAAAATTGGGGTTATTATAATTTTTGCAGGGGAAACAAGTTTTGTTGTTTAACTCTCGTCTCCATATTTTTCCTGGAAAGTTAAAGTCAAGATGGTCAGGGCCCTTCATAATCAAAACTGTGTTTCCACATGGAGCGGTGGAAATTTTTGAGAATGATCTGGGCCAAGCATTCAAGGTAAATGGTCAGAGGTTGAAGTATTACTATGGTGACATGGCAAACGGTGAGATGGTTAGTGCCGTTCTATTGTCCATTTGAGCTCAAGGTTCTATGTCGAGCTAGCGACGTAAAAGAAGCGCTTCTTGGGAGGCAACCCAAGTTTGTTGTACATTAGTAGGTAGAGGAAGTAAGAAGAAAGGTGAAAAACACAAAAAAAGAAAAAAAAAGAAAAAAATTCAGGGCCATCTTTAGTAACCAAGCGTGCCCGCGTTGATCAAGCGCGCGCCCGCACTGTTTTTCCAGTAACCAAGCGCGCCCGCGCTAATCTAGCGCGCGCCCGCGCTAGTTTTCCAGAATGTGAACGCACCCGCGCTGTCCAAGCGCGCGGCCGCGCCGGGTCCCTATTTAAAAAAAATAATAACAGCAGAATAAAGAGAAAAATCGGGACTTATACTCCAAAATCAATTCCAACCTGATTTTTACTCTTCCACATCCCATAATTCGCTCTCCCAATCAAAACCATTAATCCCACGGTTCCCATAATCAATTCCCACTTCTATTCCATATCTAATTTATAACGACTCGTGTATTTTTTATTTTATTCTAATATTTGGAAGTGTATTAAAGGTTTAAGTAAATAAATAAAATGTGTGTATTGGTTTTGGCGGCAGTTATGGATTGTTATTTAATTATTTATGATTGTTGTTATGTGGGATTGAATTGTGTGATTTATTATTGAGATATATGATTTTATTTTGCTTATAAAATAGTGATTTCATTGTAGTTTTAATTTCAGAAATACTTGAATTATTTCTAAAATTGGTTTTATATTTTTATAATTTTAATAATTATTTTTAGGACTTTATCAAATTGAGAAATCAATATTTTATTAATTATTTATTTTTAAATGATTTTCTGAGTGTGTTTGGTTATAAAATCTAAATTTAATAATGGAAATTTTCAAAAATTACGAAACTTATATTTTATGAATCGTGTTCGGAGAATTTTAAAATTATTTTGGAAATTTTCGGGAATCGTTTTACCCGCGCGTTGTTTCGGTACTCGTTAAAAAACGGGTAAAAAGCGTACCTTAAAAATTGTTTTAAAATTTCGAAATTTATGATTTAAATAACTTCGGAATATTTGTATCATCTTAAGCCTATTTCGGGAATGTTCTGATCAATACTTATTTACGAATTGTACCCTTAAAAATAGATTAAAATGACATGTCGGGCTTGCAGTCAGTTAAAACAAAAATAAAACGACACGTATCCAACGAAGTTGGACACGTGCCGTGTGTTGGTTATTTCAGGAGGGTGAGTAATCAAAAGGGGGGGGGGAGATAAACATCACTTCTCTTTGTCTCTCTCGGCTGTATCTCGACTCTCTCTCTGTTCTCTCTCGATTACTTCTGGTTTTGCTCGGCTCTTTCTTTTCTCGGTTATCCTTTTCTTCCTGTTGTTTCCCTGGGCTTCGTTCCTCTTCCTATTTTTTTTCAGTTTGGCTTGGCTTGATTTTTTTGCTCAGTTGGTATACATATATATATATATTTGTGTGTGCCCTGTGTGTGCATATGTGCTATGTTGTGTGTGATGTGCTGTGTGTAACTGTGTTGTGGTTGTGTGTGTGGGCGGCGCATGGCCGTGTGTGCTGCGGTTGCTGCTCTGTGGTTTCTCTATTGGGCCTGTGCATTCGGGCCTTGGTTTCTTTGTTGGGCCTTGCAGTTGGGTTGACTGTTGGGCTGGTAGTTTGGGCCTTGTTGGGTTGTTCATGTTCTGTTGGGTTGGATTATTGCAACTTTTAATTTTAATTCCTTTTATTGCAGGAAATTATTGATTAATATTCATGATATTAATTATTCGTGTTGGAAATGATTTTTAAAATAATTGGTAGAATTTACGATGGAAACCCGAAATTAATCGGGTACCCGTAAATTTTACCGCCGTTGACGATGAACTTCAGTGAGTCAACGGTGGACGGTGTTGACGATGTTCTGAGTCTTAAACCTTATAAATAAATAAAATGATTCGTATAAAATGTTTTCAAAAATAAATTGTGCGTGAATATAGATTTGGTATGGAATGAAAATGTGGATTGTTGAGGATTGTTGACGTCGATTATAATCGACGGGTAGTCTTATAAATAAAGAAGTTGCTGCCAAATTTTTCTTAAAATATATTTGTAAACGTACATAATTATATTCTATGTGTTACCCCTATTTATGTTCGAGAGATGTGATTTCATGATTATGTGTATAATAATAATACGAGTCAGGTTGTTGGATTTGGGTTATTAGGATTCGAGGATATCAAGCATGTCGGTATAACTAATTAGGGTACTCTGTATTGTAGATCCCAGTCGAGTTTTCCCAGGATCAAAGTCAGCGTGAAAGCTACTTAGGGTTTTATAAAGCGTTCCAAGGCAAGTACCCCTGACAATTCTTTTATGGTTCAGTGCATATGAATAGCTAAATGTTTTATTCTCGTAATGGAACAAAAACGTTTTAAGTTACGTATCCCCTGTAGTTATAAATCACTGTTTTTAAATTATTTTGGGGAAAAGTAACTTCGAAAGGTACCTATCTCGAATGGAATGATTTGCGAACTGGATTTTATATGTGTGCTGGTTAAATAAATGATTTTAAAAATGAGATAGGTACAAGTGTTTTGAAAACTGGATAAAACGGTCAGATATGGGATACATTGGGGCCAGAGTAGGCCTATTGAGGTGGCGTAAGAGGCTAATTCGGTTGTGCGCACTATAAAACCGATTAGTCCAGCAGGTCAGAGACCTAGCTAGTCTCTGAGTTCCGAAACAGGTAAATGGGATGGCAGTTAGAGCCGTCTGGTGTTGATAGCCTGATCAGCTGTCTTCACATATCCGCTATGTATCTGATTGGGATTTGTGATTTATATAAGAGCATAAGCAGTTGATACAGCGGTTTTATAAAAATGATTAGCATGCAAAAAATTGGACTCTGGTATTTACACAGCACACTAATATGTTGTTTTAATAAAGCATGCTAGTTAGTGATATCCAGTTATCTCTGATTTTCATTATGAAATGTTGATATCATGATTACAGTTCTGTTCCTATTATTGTCACATTCCATTTTTTATTATGTTATTTATATATTGGTACTGCTGAGCGATTATGCTCATCCTTGCAAACTGTTATGTATATTTCGCAGATGCCTAGAAGATCAGTCAAACCGACCCATGTTCCCGCCCCTACTGGACCCGGCTCCTCTGAGGTAGTTTGTATCAGGCCATGAGGTCTGAGGAGTTGCTGAATAAAGTTAGAGTGTGTTAGATGTTGAATAAAGAGTTTGTAGTATTGAGAACCTGAATTATACTTGAACCTGGATCGGATCTTGGTTTGGGGTCAAGTTAGTATATTTTAATAATAATTCTGTTGTTTATATTTTTGGTAATTGTGTTTAGTGACGTCAACTCCTGACCCCGGGGTTGAGGCCGTCACATATTTCTCACCTCTCCACCCATAAATACACACACCTATACACAAACTTCTCCACCACTTCACAAATTCTTAAACACAAATCTCTCTCAAACACTTAGCTTTTATTCTCTCTTATTCAATCTCAATGGCACCCAAGAGGCAAAGAACGCAAGTTAGCAGCAGCACCACCGATTCTTCATCTGCGGGTGGTGTGAGGCCAAGTTTTTCCACTCCTGAGGCTGAAAAACAGTACACGAGGCTTCTCTCGAAGCCTATTGGTAAGAAGCGAGGTTTTACGCCATCAGGGAAGGATGGTAAGCTGTTGGGGATGATTCTTGAGATGGGTTGGGTTCCTTTTTGTGAGGCTCCCGCTGCTGTGCCCATGCGTGTTGTGTGGGAGTTCTATGCTAACGGTAAAGCAGAGAAGAATGGCTTCACGGTAGTTAGGGGGATGACTGTAGAGTACAATGCTGATGCCATTAGGAGGTTGATTGAGCAGCCCGCAAGGAAGCCCGGTCAGGACACCTGGAACGATAAGACTCCCGAGGACTTGGACTTGGATCTGATTGTTATGACTCTGTGTGTGCCTAAGACTCACTGGAAGTTCAAGAGGGGCACTACTGATTACTTACGTTCCATGCGTCGTGCATGAACAAGTTTGTACAGGCTTGGAATTCGTTTATTTATGCTAACATCATGCCATCTTTGCATGTGCATGAGATTATTGTGGAGTGTGCTCGTCTACTATGGGGTATTCTTCAGGGTGATTACATTGATTTGGGGATGGTGATTTATGAGGGGATTTAGCGATTCTTGAGAAGAGGTACTAGATGTGATATTCCTTATGCGTCTATTATGATGAAGTTATGCGTGGCAGTTGGTGTTCATTGGCCCGTATATGAGCAGCTGCAGCTTCCCAGTGCTCCTATTGACAGTTCTACGATGTTAAGCATGCAGAAGTGGGGAGGAGGAAAGCATGATTCTAAGGGGCTTGGTACCCATGGATCAGATGTATACGGGTGGTACGCAGCAAGCGAGTAAGGTAGCTTGAAGAGCTCAGTTAGGAGAGGAGGCTGGTTCATCGCAGCAGCAGCAAGAGGTTAGAGCAGATATTGGAGCTGGTTTGAGTTTGATACAGTATAGGCGTCTAACGCGGAGGATGGATGCGATGCATGACATCCATAGTCGGTTTGCACATGATCTCACTCAGGCACTTGGGACAGCTTTTAGAGCCACCGGTGTTGACATCCAGTGGCTAGTATTTGGTGAGGATTCTATGTATCCGCCTCCTGATACACATGATACTTCACCAGTTGAGGGTGAGGATTCTGATTTGCAGTAGGTATGCCTGAATTCCTTATTATTACCTTCACTTGGGACAGTGAATATTTTAAGTTTGGGGGTAGTAGTTGAAGGAATATATTTTATGTGAGTCACATTTAGTTTGCATATTCATGATAGTTTAGTGCATATGGTTTGTATATTTTGCCATGTAGTCATTTTTTTTATTTTTGGTAGTTTTTTTATGATACTTTGTTTATATAGTTTCATGCATGTGCATTATAACATGATCCCTTAGATGATTTTTCCGATTGACTTGTGATATTGATGTTAGTGTAAGGATGTCGTATTTAGTGATGTCAAGTCTTATTGAATTAATTTGCATGCTAGAGACACTTGTATTTCACTAAGTCTTATAGGTTGCTAGAGTGCAAGATCATGGTCATGGTTTTTTTGTTTGTCGAGGTTTAATCGCTTGTTTATATTTAGAATTTAGGATATTCTCTTGATAAAAAAATAACATGGATTTTTAGAAATTGGAGAAAATTGGATTTTATTGCTATTTGTGTGGCTAGGTGTCAAATGGCTAGTAGCCGGCTCATATTTATATGAGTAGTCTAGGGTTGACCGAGATGGAGGGAAACGCACTCGTTCAGAAATTTGAAAAAAAAAAGAAAAAAAAGAATAAGTGTTATGTATACTTGATCACGAGTGGACTCTTTAGTACTCGAGTTATTAAGTTCTTAGGGGACTTTGTGCCTAGTGACCTAAGGCTTTTATAGTCTGGGATCCGCTAACCTAACGCTCGCTACATGGGTACTATTTTATAAGTCTTTTGTGGACCTCACTCATTGCACGATCAAATAAGCATACTTGTGTTATTTTGTTGTGAATAAAAGCATGAATCCACGATTAACTCCGATATAAGAATTGAAGTGTTATAAGTTATTTTGAGTCTAGATTTTATTCTATTTATAAACTTGCGATTGCTTTGATAAGTAGTAAGTCATGATTAATTGATCTAGTTGTGATAGTATATCTGTAAGCAGTTGCACACACACACGTCTTTGGTTCATAGATTAATTTGTGAGAATTGATTGACCTTTATGCGAATAACTGCATTTGCTGAGGTGTTGCTTGTTGATTGGTTTAGTTATTCTATGGGGATCGTTGCATTCATTTTGTTGCATTCATGCATTTTTATTTCTTATTTTTTGAGTCTGTTTATGCTTGAGGACAAGCATCGATTCAAGTTTGGTGGTATGTTGAGTGGCATTTATGACACTTTATTACGCTCCGTAAAGCTTTGAATTGGTGTAATTGTACTCCAGTTATAGGTGTTTTAATGTGTTATCTAGTATTTTTGCATTTCAGGTATTAATCTGGGAATCGGGTGAATTAGCATTGATTTGATGCTAATATGGTGTTAGGTTGGTGTCTAAGGAATAAAGCTTGCGAAGAGCGGCTCAAATCTGCAAGAAAAAGAAGAAGTCAAGTTTTGGCAGAACCCAACGCGCCCACGCTGATCAAGCACGCGCCCGCGCCTGAACTTCAGAGAGCCAGCGCGCCCGCGCTGATCAAGCGCGCGCCCGCGCCAGGACGGGTTTCAAGAATCCTGTTTTGAATAGAAGACTAATTTCTGGACTTCTTTGCTGATCAGGGCTGCTATATAAATAACTTTAGGTCATTTTTAATAACATATCAAGCCAGAGACATATCAAGGAGAGCTGTAAGAAGATCGTGTTAGCACGATTCAACGAAGACGAAGAAGATCTTGTTTTTACTTGTGAATCTTTGTTCTAAGTTGTAACTTGGATGCTAGTTTTCTTATTTGTTAACCTTACTCTTGTTTTGTACTTGGTTTTGTAATTTAAGTATAAAAACTACATTTATTATGCCATGCTTTCATCGGAACCCACATTGATGATGAGTCCGGTTATGGGCTAATCATTATCGTGGGGTTCTAGCGGATTTATTTATGGATTTCTTTAGTTAATTTATTTCAATACCTTAGTATGTGGTGATTGTATGATAACCTAGTAGTGGTTGTGCGTATTCGTCTTATGAGCATCGCGAACTTATAAGATAGTGTGTTAATTCTTAATGAAGCGAAAGTAAATTTAAGGATTTAGAACTTGCCATGATAGCATAGGTTCATGTATTTGTTATGCGTGATTCGTAGGTAACTTTAACCATCTTACTTGCCCTATGTAATCAGATAGATAACTTGTGCTTATGCCATTATGTTGTCAAATTCTATAGACATATAGGGTCTCAATATAATTGGTGTCTATTCAGCTTCTATCTCCTTTGTGGATGTCTGGAAGTATGGTATTCGTGCAACGAAAGTTGGCGTTTATCAGTATCGTGTTATCTGATTAGTGTCATCACCATTGTATGCTAAGGTTAAGAACAATAAGGCTATTGAATGAAGTATTTAATGAAGCTAGAATCCCATTTTTGTCATATCTATTTATTTAATCAATCTTATTTCCTTAGTTATAATTGTTAGTTTAATTCTTAGTTATAAACAACCTCAATTTGTTATCATCTTAGCATTGAATAATAACCATACATTGTTGCTTAAGTGCATAAATTAATTAGTTTACCAAGCCAGTCTCTGTGGAAACGAACTAGAAAATATTATATATTACTTGCGAATGCGTATACTTGCGTGTATTATTAGCGCGTGTTTAGCGACTAACAGTCCCATCTAAACTTCAAGACCATGAATGAGCTAGTCAAGAAAGAATTGGTTAGAGGTATTCCTCAAGTGGAGTTTTCAAAGGATGGTTTATTTGATGCCTGCCGGAAAGGAAACCAGATTAAAGCATCATTCAAAAAAAAGCTTGAATCATCTATTGAAGAACCTTTACAATTGCTTCACATGGACTTGTTTGGACCAGTAAATTATTATCTATCTCAAAGAAAAGATATTGCCTAGTAATTGTGGATGATTTTTCAAAGTTCTCTTGGACATATTTTCTAAAATCCAAAGATGAGGCTAGTGAAATCATCACCAATCACATAAGGCAAGTTAACAATCATCCTGACTTCAAGGTTAAAAGAATCAGGAGTGACAATGGAACTGAGTTCAAGAATTCTGTGATAAGAGTGTTTTGTGAAGAGTATGGAATCATGCATGAGTTTTATGCAGCAAGAACTCCATAACAAAATGGTGTGGTGGAAAGTAATAATAGATGACTCATCGAAGCTGCAAGAACAATGCTTGAAGAATCAAGGCTGCCAACTTACTTTTGGGCAGAAGCTGTGAACACAGCATGTTATACTCAGAATATCTCCTTGATCAATCAATAAAAAAACATGACTCCATATCATATATTCAAGAACAGGAAGCCAACTCTAAATTTTCTTCATGTCTTTGGATGCAAATGCTACATTCTAAGGAATCAAACTGAACAACATGGAAAGTTTGATGCTAAAGCAGATGAAGGATTTTTATTGTATATGTTGTTGGAAAAGCATACAGAGTCTACAATCTTAGAACAAATATTGTTATGAAATCTATACATGTTGTGTTTGATGATAAGAAGATTGAAGGACTAAAAGATGAAGGTTTCCATGATAGCCTCAAATTTGACAATGTTGAGATAATTTGTGATGACAGTGATGATGATAGTGATCAAGAAATAGTGGCTAAGGATAATGCAGAAAAGTCTATCTCCAATGATGCACAAAATTTAGTATCAGTCAAATTACAAAATGCATCATCCATCGGAAGACAATCAGCTTCATCCGTCGGGATACAAAATGCATCATCCGTTGGAACAATTAGAGAAGCTGAGAGTCAAAATAGATCACTTGCAGAAAGAACTCCTTCTTCAAATCAAAGATCCACAAACTTAGGGGGAGTTTATTCTAATCAAAACTCAGTCACATATCAAGACAACAATGAGGCCTCTTCATCTAGAGCTAATCTACCACAACAAAGAAAATGGACTAGAGATCACCCTTTTGAGCTCATTATTGGTGATGTATCTTCAAGAGTTCAAATAAGAAAAGAAACTCAAGAAGAATATCTGTATAACATCTTTCTCTCAAAGGAAGAACTAAAGAAGGTAGAAGAAGCTCTGTTGGATCCTGATTAGGTTCTAGCTATGCAGGAGGAGCTAAACCAGTTTGAAAGGAACAAGGTATCGAAGCTAGTACCCAAACCTAAAGGAAAGAATCCAATTAACACCAAGTGGGTATTCAGAAACAAGATGGATAAAAATGGCATAAATGTCAGGAACAAAGCTAGATTGGTTGCTAAGGGCTACTGTCAACAAGAAGGAATAGATTTTGATGAAATTTTTGCTCTTGTTGCAAGACTTGAAGCCATCAGAATTTTCTTAGTCTATGCAGCCCATGCCAATTTCAAAGTCTATCAAATGGATGTCAAAAGTGCCTTTCTGAATGGAGATTTGGAGGAGGAAGTATATGTCAGTTAGCCTCCTGGTTTTGAAGATCCAAATTTTCTAGAATATGTCTACTATCTTTTGAAAGCACTTTATGGATTGAAGCAAGCACCTAGAGCCTGGTATGATACTTTGTCAAGGTTTCTCTTAGAAAATCATTTCACAAGCGGTACTGTTGACAAAAATTTATTCTTTAGAAATGTTAATGGCTCTAGCATTTTTGTTCAAATTTATGTAGATGATATTATATTTGGCTCTATAGATGAAAACTTTGCAAAAAGTTTGCCAAATTGATGCAAAGTAAGTATGAAATGAGCATGATGGTAGAACTAACTTACTTTCTTGGTTTACAAGTTAAGAAAGTTAGTGATGGAATATTCATTAGTCAAGCCAAATATATTTATGATATTTTAAAGAAGTTTGATCTAATGGATTGCACATCTGCAAAAACTCCCATGGCCACTGCAACTAAACTTGAATTAAACACTACTGAAAAGTCTGTGAATATTTCAAGCTATAGAGGCATGGTTGGATCACTTTTGTACTTAACAGCTAGTAGGCCAGATATAATGTTTGCTACTTATCTCTGTGCTAGATTTCAGGCTGATCCTAGAGAATCTCATTTAATAGCTATAAGGAGAATTTTCAGATATCTCAAGGGAACACCAAAACTTGGCATTTGGTACCCTGGAGAATCTGGTTTTGATCTAACTAGTTATTCAGATGCAGATTATACAAGTTGTAAAATTGATAGAAAAAGTACAAAAGGAACCTGTCAATTTCTAGGAAACATGCTGGTATCCTGGTTCAGTAAAATGTAAAATTCAGTTTCTACTTCTACAGCTGAAGCTGAATATATTGTTGTTGGTAGTTGTTGTGCATGGATTTTATGGATGAAAAATCAACTGTTGGACTATGGTCTACAGGTGAATAAGATTTCCATTTCTGTGATAACACAAGTGCTATTGTCATTACTGAAAATCCAGTACAGCATTCAAAAACAAAGCAAATAGACATCAAGTACCACTTCATTAGGGAACATGTAATGAATGGTACTATGGAACTTCATTTTGTTCCAAGTGAGAAGCAACTTGCAGATATCTTTACCAAGACACTTGATGAATCCACCTTCACTAGGTTGATAAGTGAGTTAGGTATGCTTATTTATTCTTAAATCATTTTTGATAATTTTTCAAGTTGTTATGCAGCCAGAAACTTAATTGATTCTTCTGTTTTGGATGAAAATTTGGGTAAGTCAAAATTTACATCTCGAAGGATGTTCATTATCCATCAAGTTTGATCATCCTTCGATATAGAATAGCCTAATAAAAATTAATTACTTTTCTGGATTATTTTAAACCTGACGAATAATTTCTTTATTCTCATCCGTCGAATTGTCTACATCTTAGTCGTTAAAATTCTGAACATTATCCATCAGATTTACTTATAGTCTTTTAGTATATCATGTCGGATAATTGAAAGAATTTTGACAGTTTATTTTACTTTTAAACGGCTAATTTGGGCAATTTTCATTGGGTCTTTAATTTTTACCTTTAATTGTTTTTCCATTTTATCTGAGAATACATAAAAGCCTTACTTCAAGTTTATTTTAGCTTTTATCTTTCTCTATTGCAATTAACTGCTCTCTTCTTCCTCAAAGCAAAACTCTCTTTCTTTCTGCAAATTTTCTTACTTTAACAATGGCACCAGTAGTCAAGATCATGTTTCAGTCAGAATTCATTTATGAGAAGAACAATTTTGTGGGTCTTGTGAACCAAGAGATTCCGGCCTCTAAAGATTATCAAAAAATGATGGATTTTGTGAAGGGATGCAAGCTTAGCTATGCCATGCTGGAATCATCCATAATCTACTGTAAAGTTTTGGAGGATTTGTGGACCACTGCTGTGTATCAGGCAACTGAAAAAACTATAACTCTCTCCATTAAAGGTAAGGAATTTTGTATTAACAGTGATACTATCCAAGCATGCTTTAAAATTCTTGAAAACACTACTACTACACTACACACAGATGCTGATTTAGTTAACTTGCTTAATTCTATTGGATATGCACTTCCTATCACTAAATTAAGTGAAATTAGAAGGCTAGGTCTTAGGAAAGAGTGGAGTTTTCTATGTGATGTAGTTACCAAGGTGTTTTCTGGTAAAATAAGCAACTTTGATTCTATCAATACTACCATGCTTAACATGCTCTACATGTTACTTACTGATAATTACTATAATTTTAGTGATGCTATCATGTGTGAGTTAGGCTACAAGTTAGGGTAGATTAAAAAGAGATCTTGAAATGTTTATTATCCTAGATTCTTTATGATTATTGCTAACCATTTGTGAGGATCTTGTGATTGAGAACACAACCAACAAACTGGATTGTTGGGTTCAAAAAAGAAGAATAATTGCAGACTTAAACAGAGCCAATCACCACAAGGAGGTGCCTCTTGTTTATTTTCCTATCATGGAGGGCCCTCAGGTAAGTAAGGGAAATACTTCTGTCCCTACTTCTTCTACCTCTCAAGTTTCTTTGCCATTGACTGTGGCTATGGCATCTGTGTTAATGACCCAAAAGATGCCTACCCAAGCCACAAAATCCAAACCTTCAAAATCCAAATTAAAGAAACCACATTCTGGTGTCTGTCAAAAGATGTCAGTTTCAAAATCCACCAAAAAGAAAGAGGGGAGTGTGAAGGGTGGTGAGATATGTGAGGGATAGGGTAAACATCAAAGAATACCTAAGGATAACGATGGTGAGGTGAGTGTACCCAAACCTAGCCACACCACAGTTTCCCAACAAACTGTGGTGCTTAATAAGGAAATTATTTCATTGCTAGTTGCATCCTCCCAAAAGGATGTAACTATTGAACAAAGCTCTCAACCAAGAGCATATGCCAAAAGGGTAAGGGATACAAGCTCACCCCAAACCTATGCTAAAAAGAAGAAATCTAAACACGTTGGGGATACACAGGGTGCACACACAGTGCCTACTGCAGTCAAAGACTCGGTACATGCACCTTCCCAAAGTCAGTTTGATGTGGCTCCAACAAATGTGAAGTCACAAGCAAAATCTTTAACAATAGAAGCACCAAACACACCAAACTCACCCACACACTCACTGGATGTAGATATGATTCATACATCAATTCTTGATTCTCTATCTTTAACTCTCATAAAGGAGCCAAAAATCCAAGCAAGTAAGCATCATCTTCTATATGATCTGTTGGCTCACTTGCCAATTCTTTCAGGAACTATTGAGACTTTTGTGCCTAAATTATCATCAATCTGCACATAGTCCATAATAGTTTCTACTCCAAACTCTATCATTTCCTCTATTCCGATGGATATTTTTCATCCATCGGCTAGTGATTGTATCCCGATGGATGTGCCTAACAGCAGTCATCCGTCGGCTATCCTAACTACTACCCCAATGGATGTTCCTCATCCGTCGGTACTCACTACACAAACTGAATTTTTAACAATTGTTATAAGTATAGATGAGCTAGTAGTTGTACAATCACTCATATGATTGAGGGAAGGGAGTGAACAGAGTGAGAGGCTGAGTTACTCTTAGGCAAAAAGAGAGGAAACGAGAGACAATATGCAGGCTATTTCTTCCAGCCTGGCAAAAGTGAGTGAGGGGAGTTCCACCTTAGTAGGTGAAGGTGAGGGTGGTGAGCCAAGGGAAGCCTTTGATGCAAGAAAAGAGAGATAATGAGAGAAAATCAGGTACTAATGTATGGGAAGAGCCCATTATAAGTGACTTAATGGATGTCAATGAGGCTGAAAAGAAATAACTAATTCAGTAAGAATATCAAGATGTCTTAGATTCTATTTCTTATGAAGCTGAGGCATTTACTCACCTTGTTTCATCTTATCAAGTTTTAGCTGAATAGGACAATGTGGCTGCTGAAAGAATGCTAAATTTGGTGCATACAACTGCCTCCATGCAAAGAGACAAAGATGTCATCTCAGCCATGCCACCTACAACTGGTGTAGATTCCGATTCCCTCAGTGGTGAATTTGGAGACAGTGGTGGAGATGATGGAGGGGAGGAGCCCATGGATATAGGGGAGAAGCTGATTCAACCAGGAATGCAAATATTCCATCATGGATATTTAGCAAAGAATGAAGTGAGCATCATTTCAAGTCAACCTTGATCTCTCTCATCAAACAAACCAATACAGCTCTTCAAGCTTCCACAGATGCCAATACCAAAAGTCTGCTATAAGCTCATCTCAACTCCCTTCAATTGTATCAAATATCAAATATCAAACAGACTCAGGAGGTAGATGCAATTAAAGCCTCCATAGCTGATATCAAGAGTGATATATCTAACTAACTGGACTCTAAGCTTCCTAAAGCTACAATGAGAGATCTACATCAAATACTCAGGAAGGAGTCTGAAATAAACTCCAAAATTGATGATATTAACAGAAGGGTGATTAACCTAGAGAATGAGCTCACTAAAATCAGACTCAATCAAGCTCATCACACTATGCTTCTTCAACAGCTGGTGGCTGCACATACCAAACCTAAAACTTCTTAACTTGATGCTAACAAAAAGAGGGGAAAGACTCAATTACCTCAGTTAGTCAAGGTGCTGCAGGGAGACAGTGCTAAAGATAAATGTCTGCAAGGTAATGGTTCCAGAAATCACCTTTACTAAGCCACCAGTGATGGAAAATACATATTTGATCAATATCAAGGCAGCTGAACTAAATGAAAAGTGGGAGGAATTTGACAAGAAGATTGAGCAGAAATTTGGTCAAATAGAGAAACCAGACAAGATCTTTCATCACTTCTCTCAAGTCAAGCAAATCTCAGTGAATGAAATGAGTCTGGGTAATATGGAAGAGGCCCAACCTTCATGCATAAAGTCTCCAAAAACCAACTTGGTTTTGAAGCCCAAAAGAAATTATCTAAAGTCATCTGATAAGAACCCCTTAGATCTTATGTTCGAGACTCCAAGGCCAGATGAAAAGAAGCTGTTGGCAAGGTCAATTTCATTCTTAAAGGATCCAACTGACTCTGTACTAAAGAGAAGAATTACTAAGATCTACAAGAATGGGAAAGAAATCTGTGTGGTGGCTAGACACCCTCAGTTTGCAGAAGCTAAAAAGGAAGAAAAGAAGAGAATTAAGCAAGAAAAGAAGCAAGCTGCTTTATATGCTAAGAAGCTCAAATAAAAGAAAAAACAAGCTGCTATAGTAGTCAGGCTCCAAGTTGTGAAAACTGCAACTGAGATTTATGAGAAGCAACCTGTGATAGCTGAAGCTGAGGATCAGAAAATGCACAAGGAACCTCAACAGACAAAGAAGCCAAGATACAAAATCAGGGTCAAAAGAAAATCGGACTTCAATGATGATGAAATGGAAGATTATATTCCCAACCAGTCTACATCTACAACTCAAACATTCAAGCCCTCAGTGGTGCAGGATGAATTTAAGGTGGATTCTACAAGGAATTTTCATGGTGAACCAATAGTTCCCAAAGATGAGCCAGTAAACTGGGATAGCCTGCTTCTTTCTGAGCTCATTACCAATCTTCAATAAGTTAAAGAAGACAAAGGCAAGAGCAATCAAGAAGGTCAAGCCTGTGAGACTCAAAACCAAAACCTTAACCAAAACTCAACCAATTGTCAACAAGGGAGATCTTCTATATATCAGTGACATCAAGGAATTTTCGTATATAAATATGTACATGGATGAGCTAGAAGAAGTAAGAGCAATTGATGCTCACAGAAATCTCCCTGAAAGACTGGTGTTCAAATACAAGGGTAGGAAAGAGATCATATGGCCCCTTCACAGGATTCTTTAAGAGAGCTTTTCTATTTTGATAAAGATCTTCTCATCTTTCAAGAAAAATTTTAGATTTAATATGACTGCCAAGAAAATGGTTATAAAGAAGAGAGAAGAACTAAGGAGTAGAAAAGCCTCAGATGCACTTCCAAGGACTCTATCAGTTCCCTTCATAGGAAACAGAGTGCACTTGAGGCCTTACTGGATGTGACTGCCAAGAAAACGGTTCTAAAGAAGATAGAAGAACTAAGGAGTAGAAAAGCCTCAAATGCACTTCCAAGGACTCTATTAATTCCCTTCACAAGAAATAGAGTGCACTTGAGGCCTTACTGGCTGATGGAATTTATGGATGAAAAAGGTGTTAGGAGATTCTTCAGACTGGATGACCAATTGAGCATCTCAAGTAATGATACTCTATTGAAAATTCAAGAAAAACTGGATCTATCAGATGTTGAAGAACTTGAATTTCACAGACAACTCCAAAATCAAATAGAAGAAAACAACAGGAAGTTTGGGAAGAATTCAAGACAATCAAGGAGATAGATCACATCTGCTCAGACTAGAGGAGAACATTGAAAATGATTGTGAGAACTATTTGTACACTTTACTTTGTTCAATTTTCAAATAAATATAGCACTTACTAGTTTTATCTACCATAATTCAATCTGCACATTTAGGGTATTTTGTTATCATCAAGTTTCTCTTAATTTATGGCTACAATTCCAGTAGACATAAATTGGGGGAGATTATTAGGAATATGTTGTAAACTTGATGATAAGTTTAACAAAACACCTTAGTAGATTTAACTTAGTGTTTTTGTAGCTCTCGACGGATGTTCTATAATAGTCCCGACAGATGAACTTTATAGTCCCGACGGATGATTACTGAACATCTATCGAGAGTGTAGCTTATGTAATAATAAGTCTTGTAGCATATTTCTGCAAACAACAATATATTAGTTGAGTAGATGCTGTAGGATTCTTTAAATCATGTTGACTTCTAGATTGATATGCAGAATAGGTTGGATAATTGTAAATATAAGATGTCTTGTAATTCTGTATAAGTGAAATAGAGCCAAGTGGCAGAAAGGCTCCCGAAGAATGATCTACAAAGGCTCCCGGCAGATAATCAACAAGAAATCTAAGGATGACCAATATAGTCCCGACGGATGATCATATTCAAAAGAGCAGTTGACAGTGACAACACAGTCACATGCATCGAGTGTTTGCAAATGGAATGTGGCAGCCTAATTGCAGGATTTAGAGAACAAAGAAGCATTACTATTTCCATACAATTATGAAGATATTCAAAGATACTGGATAGTGTAATGAAGCAGCATGAAAATAGATTATAAATAATTTTTGTTTTACATGTATGTCTTTTTATCATGTAACTTGTTAGTATATAAACCAAATGTAGCAAGTAGAACAAATATCAAGTTAGTAAGCATTATTTTCAGAGAGATAGAAAGGCTGTATGTGTTAAGCATCTCTTTGTAATTCTACAAGTTCACTTGTAAGCAGCTGTTTGTTATTCAAGCATCACAAAGTTCTCATCTTAATATATATATCTCTGGTGGATAAGTTCAAATCTACCAGAAAGTTTTAAGCCTTGCATTTTATTACTTTATGTTTGATTTTCATATCTTTATCATTCCGTAACATAGAAAAGTATGCACGGTTATATTATTAAGCAAAAACAGTTTTTAAAATCAAAAAAAGAAACCAAAATTACATTCAACCCCCCTTCTGTAATTCTTGTTGAATTGTTTGGGAATAACGGTTAGAATCATTAATGAGAATGTAGAGAAAGTTAAAGAAAATTTGAAAGAAGCACGATCGCGTCAAAAGAGTTATGCGGATCAATATAGGAAGTTTGGTGGATTTGAGCCTGGTGATTATGTGTTCTTGAAGGTGTTGCCTTGTAAGGGTGTTAAACATTTTGGTATGAAAGGAAAGCTGAGTCCAAGATACGTTGGACCTTTTGATGTTATTGAGAAAGTAGAAGAAGTATCTTATAGAGTTGTGTTGCCGCCGCAGTTATCTCATGTGCATAATATATTTCATGTGTCGGTTTTGAGGGGTACAAATGTTATCCATTGTACGTAATTCAGTATCCAGTACATAAAATTAAAGAGGATCTTTCTTGTGAGGAAGAAGCTGGGGCTATCTTAACTCGAGAGGAGTAAGTTTTGAGAAAATACACCATTCTGTTTGTGAAAGTTTTATGGAAAAATCATTCACAGAGAGAATCTACTTGGGAATTAGAAGAATCTATTTGTGAGAAATATTCGCATTTATTCGATCAAGGTACGAGGACTTAGTTTCGTTTGATTCCGGGGATGAAATCCTTTTTAGGGGGTATGTATGTAATATATGTGGATAATAATAATAATAATAATAATAATAATAATAATAATAATAAGTTTTGGATTAGATTTGGAATAAGAATAATAATTAAATATATTGAGTAAATTGAAAAAGGAAAAGGAGTGATAATAATGTATAATAAATTATTTAAATTCTAATTCTAATAGTGGTAGTATACTTTGTGTAGTATATATAATAACATACCCTCATTATTGAAAAGCACGAGTCAAAAACAAAGAAAAACCCTAGAAAATAGGAGAAACAGTGTCAAGAGTCTTGGTTCGTAATCATAAGGTCTGATTGTTAATCTCATATCCATTACTTACTATTTGAAATTTGTTATCTTGATATCTCTTTTAATTAAATATTATTCTGATTGTGATACAACTAGAGTACTTGGTATCTTGAAACTGTATAATATTATTATATACAGGTTATAAGTTCTTACGTCTTAATAAGTGAGTACATGTTACTAGTAGTTTTGGTGATCACTATTGGTAAGTAACTTCAGTAAAAGAAAATTATATACAAGTCGTTAAACCATCACTATGATTTATGATATTATTTTAATAATTTTAGTGACTCCGCGTGTCCCTGGTTTTGTATTCTCAAGTCGGGTTTTAAATTTAATTTCACTAGATTATATATATTTAGTGTATATGTATTTTATTATTTTATGTTATGTTTGATTTTGCACTAAAACATTAAATACATTAAGTTTCATGAATCAGTGTGTCAGGATGTATTTGCATGTATTACAAGTTGCATTTTAATATAATATTATTAAACTAAATATTAAATTTTTTCTCCTTTATGAACTAAAATAATTAAGCTTTTATTTTTTTAATTTAGCAGGAGGAATAAGTGGCGTTTATACATGTATTATTAATTTGTTATACAAGATTTAAGAAGCCATGTTTTGTAAAGGTCTGGGCATCATTATTTTTATTAGTATTATACTAGTCAGGAGCATTTATGGTTTTGAATATTAATGCTTTGTTTATGCATTAATTAATATTAACTTAAGACTAACTAATCCTAATGGCCAGTTCAGGAATAACCGTGTGAATAAATATTTGAATTATATAGAAAGGGTCATATGCTAATTATAATTATATTTTGTCATTTAGATCCGCTCCGTGAATTTATAGGACTGTGTACGAATTTCGTTAGGGATTTTAATTACGATTTTTAAGGCACGGATTATGTCCCTTTTTTATTCAGCATTACGCCTCTTATAAATTAAATATCTCTGATTTGTTGAATTTCGTTTTTATTTGCCCCGTCAACATTGTTTGATCATTTTGATTTTCAGAAATTTTCTTGAAAAATTGATTTGAAAAGTTTTAAATAACTGTTTATGCGGTTTTCAAAATTTATTTATGACACCCTCTACTTTAGAAATCTAAATTATTTATTTCAGGTGATTTTTAAATTTTGCGAGAATATTTTTATTTGAACCCTTCGAGATATAGGGTATACCGAGTTAACCAGCTATAGGGGTACTATAGCAGTGTCATTGCGGCACCAGTGACATGACACTTCTGTGACAGTGTGATTGGTCACGGCGTATCCTTCTATTAGCTCTTGGGAGGAGGTTTTGGCCATTTGATATTTGTTCAGGATACGTGGGTGCACCCAGAATTTGATTTATGATTTGATTATGGTGACGTTGTATATACTAGTACACATTATTCATTCTGTTGCACGTATTAGTACCCTATGATGTGTGTATTTGTATCTGTTCTTATCTCGGTATGAAATATCCTAACCCCTCGTTGCTTCAGCCTTACTTATTTTTAAAATTGTTGTTTTATTATAAATTGCATATTATTTATTTTATGATCTCTTTATTTTATAAACTGTATTCCAAATCCGAACTGGGCTTTTGGCTCATGCCGTATTCTTTTTCTGGAAGGTGTTTAGGGGGATCTAGGACTATGCGATGGAGAGCTACCCCATTTATCGATTTGGATTTCGTACTTTATCATTATCTAGACTTAAGTATTTAATTAGAGATTTCTACATATATATTATTTATTTAGACAGTTTGGAGATTTAATATTATTTTGGAGATTTTAGACTGTTTAATTATTGTTAGAAATATATTAGTGCTCTGTTTGTAGGTTTATGGATTTTAAGTAATATCTCCTTCTATTTAAAGAAGGGTGTGTTACAAAGATGGCATCAGAGCTAGGTTCTTTCTTGTAGAAAACCTACTTAGGTTGGCCTGTGAGTTTGGATAGATGATAGGATGGTGTAATATTTAATTTCGTTTCATTCTGCTCTTTATCATTTCATTCTGCTTCATCATTTTGAAATCTGTTTGTAACTGTTTCATTATATTTATTCTCGTAATCTTCATTCATTCGTTATCTTATATTGTAGATGCCTCCTAGACGTGATCCTTATCATATTGACCCCGCTCACCTTACTGAGATGATAAGGCAAGTAGTGGCTCAGGCTGTAAAGCAAGCCTTGGCAAACCAAGGAAATCAGAATGGCGAGGGAAATCAGAATGGACAGGGAAATCAGAATAACGATGGAAATCAGAATGGACAAGGAAATCCAAATGGTAATAAAAATCATAATCAGAACGGTCAGGGCCATCAGTTGAAGTCGTTTGTATGGTTGCAGAGGTTTGTGAAGCAGAAACCAGACTCTTTTAGTTCAGCACCGACTCATGTTGATGCTGAAAATTGGATTATTCATCTCGAGAAGATTTTTCATGCGCTGGGTTTTGATGAGATTCAGAAGGTCAGGTTAGCTGTATATAAGTTGGAGGGCGATGCTTAGAGGTTGTGGATAAGAGTGAAAGCTACTAGTGGGGAGCAGTATGCAGAGGCTTTGGAATGACAAGGATTTAATGAGGTATTCTATGAGCAGTACTTCTCTAATGCTGATAGGGAGGCTTATTTGAGAGATTTTCATTCTATTGTGCAACACGATGATGAGAGCATTACTGATTATATGGCGAGGTTTATAAGGTTAGCTGGATTTGCTGGGGCAGTTGTAGGGACTGCTGCACAGCAGGCTGATCAATTTAAATGGGGTTTGAAGTTTTATATGAGAGGTTCCATAATTTCTTTCAAATTTGATAATGTGGCAGAGGTGGCTGATGCAACAAAAGATGTTGAGAAGGAGCTCATATATTTCAAAACTTCCAGGTCTAACAGTGGTAGTAAGAGGACTAGGGATGATCAGGGTTTTGTACAGGGTAGACAGTGGTATGGAGGTCAGGGTGGTAAGTAGGGACAATGGCGTGGACAGAATCAGAATAGAGATGGTCAGTCATTCCATGGCCGGAATCACTATGTTGGTCATAATCAGAATCAGCAGTTTCAGCGACGGAAGCAACCTAGGCAGTGGCAGAATCGTCAACAGGGGTAGAGCCGTTACTCACTGTATGGGGGAAACCCCAATATGATTCTAGTGGCTCCTTGTGCTACATGTGGTGGACATCATCCCGGTAGATCTTGTTACAGAAAGACTGGGACTTGTTTCTTGTGTGGTAGCATGTCCCATAGGGTAAAAGATTTAATGAAGTATTCTATGAGCAGTACTTCTCTAATGCTGATAGAGAGGCTTATTTGAGAGATTTTCATTCTATTATGTAGCACTATGATGAGAGCATTACTGATTATATGGCGAGGTTTATAAGGTTAGCTGGATTTGTTGGGATAGTTGCAGGGACTGCTGCACAGCAGGCTGATAAATTTAAATGGGGTTTGAAGTTTTATCTGAGGGGTTCCATAATTTCTTTCAAATTTGATAATGTGGCAGAGGTGGCTGATGCAACAAAAGATGTTGAGAAGGAGCGTATATATTTTAGAACTTTCAGGTCTAACAGTGGTAGTAAGAGGACTAGGGATGATCAGGGTTTTGTACAAGGTAGACAGTGGTTTGGAGGTCAGGGTGGTAAGTAGGGATAATGGCGCGGACAAAATCAGAATAGGGATGGTCAGTCATTCCATGGCCGCAATCAGTATGTTGGTCATAATCAGAATCAGCAGTTTCAGTGACGGAAGCAGCCTAGGCAGTGGAAGAATCGTCAACAGGGGAAGAGCCGTTACTCACTGTATGGGGGAAACCCCAATATGATTCTAGTTGCTCCTTGTGCTACATGTGGTGGACATCATCCAGGTAGATCTTGTTACAGAAAGTCTGGGACTTTTTCTTGTGTGGTAGCATGTCCCATAGGGCAAAGGATTGTACAGTGTCAAGCAACACTGGTGGAGGAGGAGCTCGCGGTGGTAGTGGAAATGGCAGTCAGCGGAATCCTACAGCCAGAGTGTTTGCATTGACTGCATATCAGGAAGCAGCTAATTCAGGTACCGTTTCAGGAACACTTCTTATTGGTAGACGTGATGCGTATGTGTTATTTGATACTGGTTCGACCCATTCTATTATGTCTTTATTGTTTGTTCGTCATCTTGGCATTGTACCTTCTTTATTATATCCTCATATGTTTATTGCTACCCCGATGGGGAATTCTGTTATTATATTTGATGTATATCGAGAGTGTCTGATAGTTGCGGGAGATAGAAATTTTGGGCATGGACTGGTTGAGTGAACATCGTGCCATAATTTATTGTCAAGGAAAAAGGGTGATCTTTGGAGATGCAGATAAACCAGAATTTGTATACCAAGGGTCTCAGCCAAAGGGGGAGTTAAGTTAATTTCTGCTCTAAAGGCGAGTAAATTGTCGTCTAAGGGTTGTGATGGATACCTTACTTTCGTGAAGGATACATCGAAGGATGAACCTCGTATCGAGGATTATCCAGTTGTGAAAGAGTATGAAGATGTGTTCCCCGATGAGCTACCAGGTTTTCCATGACATAGAGAGGTGGAGTTTACTATTGAACTTGTTCCAGGTGCCGAGCCTATTTTTAAGGCGCCTTACCGGATGGCACCACTTGAGTTGCATGAATTGAAGGAGCAGTTGCAAGAGTTGTTGGATAGGAGATTTATCAGGCCAAGTGTGTCTCTGTGGGGCGCTCCTGTGTTGTTTTTGAAGAAGAAGGATGGTTCTATGAGATTGTACATTGACTATAGGGAGTTGAATAAGGTGACTTTCAGAAACGGGTATCCTTTGCCACGCATTGATGACTTGTTTGATTAGTTACAAGGGGCGAACTACTTTTCGAAGATAGATCTAAGATCTGGTTACCATCAATTACGAGTTAGGGAGGAAGATATTCTGAAGACTGCATTTCGCACTCGTTATGGTCATTATGAGTTTCTCGTTATGTCCTTTGGGTTGACGAATGCACCAGCGGTATTTATGGATTTGGTGAATCGATTCTTTCATGATTATCTGGATAAATTTGTGGTGGTCTTCATTGATGATATCTTGATATACTCTAGGAGCATAGAAGAGCATGAAGAGCATCTACGCGTTATCCTTGACATCTTGAGGAAGAAAAAATTGTTTGCTAAATTTTCAAAGTGCGAATTTTGGTTGGAAGAGGTGGCATTCTTGGGGCATATTGTATCTGGTAGAGGAATTGAATTGGATCCTGCGAAAGTCGAGGCTATTACTAATTGGATGAGACCAAGCAATGTGACGGAGGTGAGGAGTTTCTTGGGTTTGGCAGGCTACTATAGGCATTTTGTGGAGGTTTTCTCATCCATAACTTTGCCATTGACTCAACTAATGAGGAAGGGCATTAAGTTTGAGTGAAATGATTATCGTGAGAAGAGCTTTCAAGAATTGAAGAAGAGATTGGTGTCTGCTCCAATACTTGTGTTGCCATCAGGGAGTAGAGGTTTTCAAGTTTATAGTGATGCTTCTAAGAGAGGATTGGGGTGTGTTCTTATGCAGCATGGGAAAGTGATTTCTTACACTTCTAGGCAGCTTAAACCCTATGAAGTGAACTATTATACCCATGACTTGGAATTAACAGCAGTGGTCTTTGCTTTAAAGATTTGGAGACACTATCTTTATGGAGAGACTTGTGACATCTTTATGGACATAAGAGTCTCAAATACATCTTTACTCATAAGGAGCTTAACATGAGGCAGATGGGGTGGCTTGAACTTCTTAAGGATTATGATGCAAATATTCAGTTCATCCAGGGAAGGCGAATGTAGTGGCGGACGCTCTTAGTAGGAAGAACTTGGCGAGTGTTGCATCTCTCATTACCCAACTACACCTTATTTCATATTTGGAGCGATTGGGTGTTGAATTGTATGTTATAGGGTCAGGAGGTAGCATTGCAAGTTTGAAAGTGGAACCAAATCGTGTTTCAAGGGTTAAGGAAGCTCAAAAGAATGATACAAGTTTGGAAGCTATAAGATCTGAGGTGGCGGGTGGCAAGCAAAGACATTTTCGTGTTGATGATGAGGGTGTGATATGGTTGGGTAGTAAATTGTGTGTTCCCGCAGACTTGACGATTCGTGAGGAAATTTTAAAAGAGGCTCATAGTTCTTCATTCTCTATTCATCCAGGTTCCACAAAGATATATGGTGATTTAAAGAAGCACTTTTGGTGGAGTGGAATGAATGGAGATATAGCAGAATTTATGGGGAAATGTCTTACATGTCAACAGGTGAAGATAGACCATCAGAGGCCTAGTGAATTATTGTAGCAGCTAGATATTCCGGTTTGGAAGTGGGAAAATATTATTATGGATTTTGTGACTCATTTTCCAAGGACCTTTAAGAAGAATGATGTTATATGGGTGGTGATTGATAGACTTACTAAGTCAGCTCACTTCTTACCTATTAGAGAGACTACTCATGTTCATGAATTGGCAGAGATTTTTCAACGAGATATTGTTAGACTTCATGGTGTGCCTGTGTCGATATTTTCTGACAGCAATACAAGGTTTACATCACGCTTTTGGAAGGGGTTCCAGAAAGCTTGGGGTACGAGGCTTAATTTTAGTACAGCTTATCATCCACAGACTGATGGACAGTCGGAGCGGACGATCCAGACATTGGAGGACATGTTAAGGGAATGTGCTTTGGAGTGGACGGGTGATTGGGATAAGTATCTGTATCTTTTTGAGTTTGCATACAATAATAATTGGCGCGAGAGTATTGGTATGCCACCATTTGAGGCATTATATGGTAGGAGGTGTAGAGCACCATCTTGTTGGGATGAGGTTGGTGAGAGAGTCATTGAAGGGCCAGAGTTGGTTAGAATCACTAATGAGAAGGTAAAGAAAGTTAAAGAAAGTTTGAAAGAAGAACGATCGCGTCAAAAGAGTTATGCGGATCAACATAGGAAGTTTGGTGGATTTGAGCTCGGTGATCATGTGTTCTTGAAGATTTCACCTTGTAAGGGTGTTAAATGTTTTGGTATGAAAGGAAAGCTTAGTCCGAGATATGTTGGACCTTTTGATGTTATTGAGAAAGTAGGAGAAGTATCTTATATAGATGCGTTGCCGCCACAATTATCTCATGTGCATAATATGTTTCATGTGTCGGTTTTGAGGGGTTACAAATATAATCCATTGCATGTAGTTCAGTATCCATTACATAAAATTAGAGAGGATCTTTCTTGTGAGGAAGAAGCTGAGGCTATCTTAACTCGAGAGGAGCGAGTTTTGAGAAAGAACACCATTCCGTTTGTGAAAGTTTTGTGGAAAAATTATTCTGAGAGAAACTACTTGGGAATTAGAAGAATCTATTCGTGAGAAATATCCGTCTTTATTCTATTAAGGTACGAGGATTTAGTTTTGTCTGATTCCGGGGATAGAATCCTTTTTAAGGGGGTATGTATGTAATATATGTGAATAATGATGATGATAATAATAATAATAATAATATTAATAATAATAATAATAATAAGTTTTGGATTAGATTTGGAATAAGAATAATAGTTAAATATATTGAGTAAATTGAAAAAGGAAAAGGAGTGATAATAATGTATAATCAATTATTTAAATTCTAATTCTAATAATGGTAGTATACTTTGTGTAGTATATATAATCACACACCGTCATTATTGAAAAGCACGAGCGCCGCGTAGAGTGAGAGAAGCAAAGCGGAGAAAAAGAAAATAGGAGAAAAAGAGAAAAGAGTCTTGGTTCGTAATCATAAGGTCTGATTGTTAATTTCATATCCATTACTTACTAGTTGAATTTTGTTATCTTGATATCTCTTTTAATTAAATATTATTCTGATTGTGATACATCTAGAATACTTGGTATCTTGAAACTGTATAATATTATTATATCCATGTTATAGGTTCTTACGTCTTAATTAATAAGTACATGTTACTAGTAGTTTTGGTGATCACTATTGATAACTAACTTCAGTAAAAAAAAGTTATATACAAGTCGTTAAATCATCACTGTGATTTATGATATTATTTTAATAATTTTAGTGACTCCCCGTGTCCCTGGTTTTATATTCTCAAATTAGGTTTTAAATCTAATATCACTAGATTATATATACTTAGTGTATATGTATTTTATTATTTTATGTTATGTTTGACTCTGCACTAAAACATTAATTACATTAATTTTCATGAATCAGTGTGTCATGGTGTATTTGCATGTATTACAAGTTGTGTTTTAATATAATATTATTAGATAAAAAATTAATTTATTTAATGTCTTATTTATGAACTAAAATAATTAAGCTTTTATTTTTTTAGTTTAGCAGGAGGGATAAGTGGCGTGGCGTTTTGTACATGGATTATTAATTTGTTATACAAGATTTAAGAAGCCACGTTTTGTAAAGGTCTGGGCATCAATATTTTTATTAGTATTATACAAGTCAGGAGCATTTATGGTTTTGAATATTAATACTTTGTTTATGCATTAACTAATATTAACGTAAGACTAACTAATCCTAATGGTCAGGTTAGGAATAATTGTGGGAATAAATAATTTGAATTATATAGAAAGGGTCGTATGATAATTATAATTATATTTTGTCAGCCCCGTGCATTTAGAGGACTCTGTACGAATTTCGTTAGGATATTTAGTTACAATTTTTAAGATACGGATTATGCCCCTTTTTATTCAACGTTACTCCTCTTATAAATTAAATATCTTCGATTTGTTGAATTCTATATTTTATTTGCTCCCTAAACATTGTTTGATCATTTTGATTTTAGGAAATTGTCTTGAAAAATTGATTTGAAAAATTTAAAATATCCGTTTATGCGGTTTTAAAAAATTATTTATGACACCCCACTCTACTTTAGAAATCTGAATTATTTGTTTAAGGTGATTTTTAAATTTTGCGAGAATATTTTTATTTGAACCCTTATAAATATAAGGTATACCGAGTTAACCAGCTATAGGGGTACTACAGTCATGTTATTGCGGCACCTGTGACACGACACTTTCGTGACAGTGTGATTGGTCACGGTGTATCCTTCTGTTAGCTCTTGGGAGGAACTTTTGGCCATTTGATATTTGTTCAGGATACGTGGGTGCACCCATAATTTGATTTGTGATTTAATTTGTGGTGACGTTGTATATGCCGTACACGTTATCCATTCTGTTGCACGTATTAGGTACCCTATGATGTGTGTATTTGTATTTGTTCTGATTTCGGTATAAAATATCCTACCCCCTCGTTGTTTCAGCCTTACTTATTTTTAAAATTTTTGTTTTATTATAAATTGCAGATTATTTATTTATGATCTCTTTGTTTTATAAACTGTATTCCAAATCCGTACTGGACGTTTGCCTCATGCCGTATTCTTTTTTTGACATGTGCTTAGGGGGATCTGGGACTGTGTGATGGAGAGCTGCCTCATTTATCGATTAGGATTTCGGACTTTATCATTATCTAGATTTAATTATTTAGTTAGAGATTTCTACATTTATATTACTTGTTTGGACAGTATGAAAATTTAATATTATTTTGGAAATTTTTGACTGTTTAATTATTATTAAAAATATTTTAGTACTCTGTTTATAGGTTGGATTTTTAAATAATATCTATTTCTATTTAAAGAAGTCGTAGAGTGTGAGAAGATCCTCACCAATATCGACTTTATCTGTAACATATGTAAGGATTTTAGTTCGGTAATTTCTTTAAAACTTCTCTAGACAATCATATTCGCCGCCGTCAATCTATTTTGACCTCAGTAGGACCTGCAAAAAAAAAATCATTATCTTCGGTAACAAATAATTTTGTAAGATAATTAAGTATTTGTAAGGTATGAACAAATAATTTTGAATAATAATTTCTTTTTGTTTCCACATCTCGTATTTTATTCGTTAATTCTACTCATTCTTCAATATTGGACCTCAGTTTATTAATATTATGACTCTTACATGCTGTCATTCAAACAAAGTTTGTACAAATTTAGAAATTATGTGTTAGTAATGTCAAAAATCATCTTATCACCAACACCAAATTTGTCTGAAAGAAGAACAGGAGATAATGAATTATACTAGATTCTGACATAAACAGTTAAGATTCTGACATGCTAGATCAAAATTATACCCATACAATTTCTTGATTTCTTATTATATAACTTATTACGATCTTAAAAATTTATAAGTTAATGATTTTTTTTTATCAAAAATCGTAATTCATTTTCTTAGATAACCAAAATTGAAAAGAGTTCAAAACAGATTTTTTTTTTACTTTCATAAATAACATTTAAAAATCAATACTTCGACTACTTTCTCTTAGTAAACAATATTTCACAATATGAATGAAATAGCCTCGAATTTTGTGGCATCAAAAACATAATTTGACATTTTCTTGAAATATATTGTCAACCAAGAGCCTCATGTCATCAAATTATCCTCTTATTAGTGAAATTATTATAAAAATATTTTTATAAGATAAACTTAAAAGAATTGAGGTGGTTTAGATATTATCCCAAAGGCGTAATGTGATGAAATTGTTTATATATAAATATTTTTATAAGACAAAAACTTAGAAGAAGGGAGGTGGTTTAGGCCGCTTAAATGGTTTAGATGGTCTAAACTAAACTGAACTTTTTAATTTTTATCAAAACCAACCTGTTAGATTAAAACCCAAACTAACTATTAGTTAAAACGGTTTCATTCCATTTGGTTTAATTTAAATCGGTCTCTATATATATATACCTAAGTTAACAGCAAAACAAAAATTCAACTGAAAAGTAAAATAAAAATAGAAAGTTTCGAATCATATTATGAATCAATAAATTCAATTATTTTTTTATAAAAAGATATGAACTTGAGAAATAAAAGAAAAGATGTAAGAATAAAAATTCCTGTAATTTTTATATATTTTTAAATTTTAAGTTAATAGTACATTATTGACATATATATTTTCATATTTTACTGTAAAAATTTTGTTCGGTTTTAATTTTGTTGTCGATTTTGAGATAAAATTTGAAAAAATTATGAAAATTTTGGTTTTAAATTTATTAAACCACTATTAAATCAAAACATTAGTAAACACCATAAAAGTCGACTTGGATTATTTAAATTGACCGATTTAAATGGATCAATTTTTTTTTCTCAACCGTACTTATTCAATAGTTAAGTACACATTAAAAAAGAGAGATTAACTACAATTCTTTTAAAGCCAACCTGAAGCCAACTTCAAATGGTGAAAAACTTCTCCAACGTAGAGATACAATACAATTATAAAGAAAAATTAACTATAATGATATAGGATTCAGAAAAAGAAATTTATATTGACTATATTTTTAATTAAGTAACTTCACATGAATATTTCAATATAATGAATAAAAAATTGGTACTTGGATTTTTATATTATAAAATATTAATAGAACTAACAATAATATAACCCTGGCATATCCCACAAATTGAATTTGTCTATGAAGTTTAAAACTAGCGGTTATGCAAAGGTCATTTTTTTTAAAAAAAAATTATGCATCATATAATTATAATGTTCTTAGTTATTTTTTTATTTGTAAATGTTATATAATATCTAATATCTAACGTATATTGAAGACAAGTTGATTGTTATCAACCTGTATTATTTTCATACAAGACATTACCATAACGTTTCTAATAATTAATCAAAATATATATATTCTTGTTTGTATTGTGTAATTTGTATTTAATGAATGAATGTAAATAGGATAATCGGTGTACGTTTAAAATGAAACGATTAGCTTTAATTTATAGAATGTCATTACTATGTTTAAAAAAACACAAAAAACTAACATATTTGTTCAATATAGAGTGGACCAAAAATTTTGAATTTTATTTAAATAAAATATGTACTACTATGTATTATTATTGATTTAACGACTAACTTACAATTAACTTACTCAATTTAAAAAGATAAAAAATGCATAACTGAAATCAGAATGATTGCAATCATAATATACAATAATGTAAAATTTACACTACTGTTAATATAAAAGTTGATTTTAATGAAAAATGTTATTTTTTGAAATTCAATGTATGAAAAATGTTAGTTTTTATTTACACTACTTTTAACAAAATAAGATTAAGTTATCTGTGTGTTAGCATGTAAATTATCGTAAGTTACATTTATTAGTAAATTACGATGGTTTCAATTATTTATATGCTAAATATCTGATTTATGTACATGTATATTCATTATTAACATCTAGTGAGAATATTGATTACCTAAATAACATGCATTTATAATTATTCAAAAAAATAAAATTATGTAATAAATAAATTACAATAATTTATATATGGTATTCACATTATCACTGACAAAAAATTCATAACTATTTTTCACGCAATCAAGTACCAATCAAGGTTGTAACATAAAATTAAAATATAAATTGTAAAGACTTGTTATTGATATTCATGATTTTTTTCAAGAATTCGAGGGAAAAATTGTAATTATATTGTTATTTAAACTGTTTTAAGTTTCTTTTATTACAATTCTAATATTTCTTCATATAATAATTTGATAACATTGTATACTATACTTCTAAAATTAAATATTTTTTAATTCGATAAAATTTTATAAATATCAGTTGAACTGGTTAATTTCTTCAAATTATTGAACACTATTTTTTTCTTTAAATAGTATAAAATGCATTAAATCAGATGCTATAATATAGTATAGATATAACTTTTATTTGAAAATTTTAAAATATTAAATAATTAAAAATATTTGGATTTAATATATCATCGTAGTTTTCACAAATCTTTTTAAAAGGCTAGTCTTTTTCAAGTGAAAAAAATGAATAATATATGGATTTAATATATCATCGTAGTTTTCACAAATCTCGTGGGATCTTATATCAAATTTCAATATTTTTAAAACCAGGACAACTCCCAAAAATAATAATATGCTACCAATGAAGTTAGTAATTTTAATACCAATAATCAATTGACTTGATACTATAAAGAACTCAAATACATTAATTTATATTAACATAGAATATTAAAATATTTCACATTATTGGTAAGATATTCTCGCCGAGCTTGTAATTTAAATTTACTAAACGTAGAATGTGACGATGTTTTTCGGCCGAGTCGTGTAGTCAAATTTTGAGTATTTTTTTAAGGGTTGTTTTCATAAATATTAAAGTTTTACAAACTTTTTGTAAAAATACTGTCAGTTTTTAAAACAAATTGTAAAAATACTATCTTTCAAAAAATATTTGCAAAAATACGGAGGTTGCATTTGCAACCATATCTGCAACGACTAGTAACAATATATGCAACCACAAATGTAAATTTGAAAAAACTTGTTGAAAATTACATTTAGTTGCACAATAAGATGCTCACGTGGTTGCAAATGAGTGCCCCTGCGGGGCCGATACCAATATCACAAAAGCAACCATGAAATCAACGAAAAACAACCCCAAATTCAACAAAAAAATGGAACTATGTTTTGTAAGCTTAGTATTAGTTAATGTAATAGATTAATTATGTTATTATGGTGACAGTGGATCTACTAGGTAGGACCTTTCATCGGAGCAACACTAGCAGCATTGTACCACGTAGTCGTGATTAGAGCAATTCCATTCAAGTCCAAGTGAATCAATTACTACAGGGATGCACCTAAATTAAGTTGGATCATTAGTCTATCTAGTGTTTTTTTGTTTATATATTTATGTTTGTATCTATCTGGAAGTTAATTATTAGTGCGGGGATCCATGGTCACTGTCGGAGACCGGAGCCTTAAGGCCGGAGAGAGCGCCGATGAGAACTCTGTCAATTATTGTCAATTATTAGAGGTTGTCATTTCTGACAAGAATTCCACCAGAATGTGGAGCATGACGTGGCGGACGTCAGAGGGGGTGGAGGCGGCGGAGGTGGTGGTAGAGACGGTGGATTGGGAGTGGAAGTGGCGGAGGAGGGGGATTCGGGGTTGGAGGCGGCGGAGGATGGGGATTCGGGGTATGGGTGGTGGTGGTGGAGGGAGGTTGTGGTGGAGGATGAGAATGATAAAGAGGGTAGAGAGATGGTATTTTTGTAATTTAATTGTTTTTATGTTTAAAAAGCTGCAAATAAATTTTCAAAAGTTGGTATATTTGGCAAATTCCATTTTTTTAACTATAGGCAAAGTTTTGATTTCAAATTCGAAATAAACTAAAATGCATTGACTCATTATAATTCGAACTTATCTAAATATATAATACCAATATAGATTATTTAAATATAAGTGATTCTATTTCAATATTTTTAAAAAGATTATACATTTTAATTATTTTTTATAATAAAAAATATGTTAAAGATATATAAGATATATTTTAAAATTAATAAATAATTAATAAATAAGATAATAATTCATATATATACTATACCAAACTTTATGTCTGGAATTAAGTTGTTTAAAATTAACTATTCAAATATTCAAGTAGCTATTTTTGTTTACGAAATTCAAGTAACTACCTTTAAAGTTAAATAAAATATTAATTTAGCACACTTACATATTATGTGTATGATAAAAAGTAACAATATGGTGTAGTTGTATGAGGTTGTATAGGTGAATGGAGTCTCTTGATTTCGATTCCCACAAACAACATGTTTTATATAAATATTAAAATCAGGGGTATTTTAGTCTTTTTAATGAGACTTTTTAAAATCAGGGATATTTTAGTCTTTTTAATGAGATTTTTTAATTTCATGAATATAGAAGATATTTTTACAAACTCTTTAAATATATACAAGTATATATATAGACAAATACTCAAATACAAACAAATATTAGAATACAAATTACAAACCAATGAGACCCACATGTTTAATCACTTTCCCCTTCGTTTTTAATTTTACTTTTCCCGTTAGTTGGTTTAATTTTTTAAAAAGATAATTTCACTGTATTTTTATACATCTCCCACTCATCGATTTGCATAGCATATTTGCTATATTTTGACGATAAATCAGTATTTAAACTTACTCGAATCAGTAGACTGAAATCAGTATTAATTCCAGAACCAGTACTTTTAGTGATTCTCGTAGACATAATTAGTGATTTATCGTCGAAACATATCAAATATGGTATTCATACTGATTGTTGGATGATGTAGAAAAATATATTGAAGTTAGATTTTAAAAAAAGTTCAATAATTGACGGGAAAAATTCAATTAAAATTGGAGGGAATTATGTGTAGTTAAGTGTGTGAGGTGTAGTTTGTAGTTTTTATTTTAATTTAGTTTGTATGGGAGTAAGATTCTATATATATATGTATATCATATAAGTTAAATATTAACATACCCAAATTTCTTAATTAAACATGAAAAAATTACAATCAAACTAAAAAACTGTATAAAACTCAAAATCTTCAATTTTTTGCAATCAAACTATACATATACAAATAATAAAAGAACGTAGATTGAAAATAGATGAGCGAAGTTACGTTTGCCAATGATGACAGCTTTGATTCGTTAGGAAAATAACAGCTTTGAATACGAATCAGTGTAAAACACAAATAACTTTATGCTATGTTCCAGAATTTCAAAAGAAAAGAAAAGAAAAGAAGGCTATAGAATATAATAGAAAAGAAAAGAAATGGAATTTCCGTAAACTTCTCTCTTGTGTTCCATTACATATCAGAAAGAAAAGAAAAAGTGGTGACAAATTTTCTTTTGATTGTTCCATGGTTACTAAAGAAAAGAAAAGAAAATTTTCAATTTACATTTTATGTATTTTTTATATTTATTGATAGATTTTTTTATCTTAAATACACGAATACGATATATTTAAGTTAAATTAAATTTGTAGTCACCTTATTGACACATTTTCAAATTTTAAACACATGGATTCAAAATATCCTGCCAAATTCTTTTTTATAAAAACTTATATGCTATCTTGTGATTGCAATTCGACATTAGTTTTGGTGCATTGCAGGAGAATAAGCTGATGTAATATAAATTACCCAAATTCATATAGATTTTGGGACTCTTAAGTCTGGTTATGCGCTAAGATGTATAAAACCAAATACAAAATCATAATATTTTTTAAAAATTAAGAAGCATCCTAGACATCCATGAATAATAAACAAAAGCAAAGTACTGAATATAAGCATGGCCATAATTTAGGGTTCCTACTAAAAATTTAAAAACCAAGACATTTCACAGACTACTCAAGCAGCATTACGCCCAAGTAACTCATCCAATATAGTCTTTCGAATTCGAGCTGGGCAACCAAAGAGGGCTTGTGCACTATCATGATCTTTAATCAATAAAAGATATGCTTTGGAAATTATATTTGGTTCCAAGTTCAATAGCTCCAATTCGTTATAAATCTCATCTCCGCTATACACTCGTTGACGAGATCGTTCCATTATGATATTACTGTCTTTGAGTATAGCATTTCCTTCTTTGATAGGATCTCCCACAGCTTCAAGTGAAGACATAATCTTTAAGGTCATAGATTCGTCTGCCTCGCGTTTTCTTTTCTTATTTTTAGATGAATTTAAGTTCATCTGCACTTCTTCTAAAGATGGCATGTAAGATATAAATACATCATCATCAACAATTAAGTTTTCCAGTGTCACCTTGTTAGTAGATAAAAGATGATCAACATCCTCAAGTGTTTCGGGGTGATCAGAAGTTGTCTTTGACCACTGTTTTTTCTTTTCTTTGGCAGTTCCAGCAGCAGCCCCTATTGCTCTATCTTTAGCAAATAATTCCACAAGCTCATTGTAGTTATGGATCTTCTTTGTTTTCCATTTAATAGCATCAGGCTTTGCCTAACATGTTTAAGAGTGAATTTGTTAGTACAACTTTTTGATTAATAAATTACCCGGATAGACTTTATAAAAATAAATACTCATCTATCTTTGAGTGTCTTGAGGCGATTTTTTAAATGAGATTTACTGAAATTCATGTTGAGCTTCTCATGCAACTCGTTAACCATGTTTGTGTAGGCAGTAGAGGTAAATGTGCCGTCAATTCTATTTCCATGATATTGCTGTGTAAGCATAGCTTGATGGAAAAACTCATCCATTTGAGGCATCCACATTATCATTTCTCTCTTCACATTTTCTCCGTCTTTTAATTTCTTTTCCATTCCTAATACACAAACACAAGCTAAAGAAATATTATATAATAGTAGAATAATTCATCACAAGCAGTAGCAAGTTCAAATCTTTTAAAATCTACTAGTCATATCTAAAATTAAAGCCATTACCTAACAAACAAATAATCAATCATAAATAAATCACAATGTCAATTGCATAGTTATTACAAGTACGAAAAGACTAATTAGACATATTGATTTCATTGTCGGGATGAGACACATAATCAGCCCACATAGCATTTGCAATAGAATTTCGGATTTGTTCTCCTCGAATACAATGCGCGGGAGAAGATAATGGGATGTAGATAAAATGGGTAGGGCAGGTATTTTGCTATTATCATTCCATTATTTCATTTCTCTCTCAATCTTCCCATATTTGGGAAGAAATATTTTGGATAAAAATGATGCCCATTTTCCTCGGCTTTCTTTTCTTTTCTCTATGTCAAAAATCTCGGAAACATCTTGTAGAAAATTTTTATATGTATTTCTCTCCCTATCATTTCTTTTCTTTCTCAAAATTGGTTCGGGAACAGAGCCTTAGAGATTGAATATAAAAAAGCGTTGAATTGATTGGATTGACCTAAATAGTGTAGAGTTGTCCGAATGGGAGAGACGGTTCATAAATATTTAAATATTGAAAATTGGTTAGTGAATCTCTGTATTCAATTAAAATATTTAAATTTATAAATTTTAACATTTAGCATATACATATGAACATAATACACAAACTATATTAATTTAATATAACATTACTATATTTGAAAATAAAAAAAATGGGGGAGGAGGGAGCAAAATTTTAACGAAAAAGGAGGTATGGAGGCATGCACGTTACTCGTACATAAATATTTTGTTTCATAATTCTGTAACACAGAACAAATAATAGAATGTACAAAATACTTAATTGATCTAGATTTCATTCTCTTAAAAATACTTAAGGGTTCGTTTGGTTCGTCAAATTCTGAAATCAAATTATGTGTTTGGGCCATTGCAACCATCGTTTTGGTTCAAAAATATAAATTTAATACTCATTCCTTAAACTCCCCAGGTATGAGTTTTTCATACCAAATAGATAGTTGGTATACGTATCAACTTTAATTCTATTATTTTAATTTTAATTTTAGCAACTAAATGTAAATGTTTAATACTAAAATAAATCTATGATCAAAAGTATATTAAAATAATAATTAACTTAATATTTATAATTAAATTAAAAATATTAACTTAAATATTTTAAATTAAAAATATTGATTTCAGCATTCAACTAAACACATGATATCAAATATGATACTGATCCCCATAGATTATTAATTCCAACCTGATACCAAACCGCATCTTGTACCAAATGACCACTAAATGGGTCAATGTATGAATTCAAATTTTATAGAAGGAATGTAGGAGAGTAAATTTGATTCATCTAAATTTGAGAAATGGTTTCTGATTTGTACTAAAATAATTCATAATTTTTGATTGATTCTAAAATTGTTAACTAATTATGACTAGTAATATAGGATGAGATAACTAAATAGTGAAAAATTTAATATAATTTGATTGGTCTAAATTTTAGAACTTGTATCTTATTGGTCTAAAATAATTTGAAGTTATCTCATAAGTGCATACATGGGTAAACTCTAGTATTAAAATTATTAAATTATAAAATTGAATATAAGACTGGTAAACGAACGCTACAAGAAAAAAGAGTAAAAGCAACCAAACAAAAGCAACAACCTATAATTCCAGAAAAAACGGTGGCTTTTAAGGTCAAACTCACTTGACCAAAAACCGCGCATAAAAGCGACCGATATCAGTGGATTTTGAGAGCGGTTGCCTTTATTCAGTGGAGTTTATCAACAGTGGCTTTTAGTCGGTGGCTTTTATTAACAAAATCAACCGCCTATTTTTTGGCGGTCGATTTTAAGGCTACAAGATTTGGTGGGCAAATTGCCGCCAAAATGAAGCCTGAAATTAGAAAACAAAAGTGACCATCCGATCGCTTTTAAATTAATTACCAAAAAATATTAAAAAAATACAACGGTCATTTTAGTAAAGCAACTGCTAGCGGTTGAATTTATCAAAGCAACCGTTTTCGGTGGATTTTATAAAAGCGACCGCATATGGTGGAATTTAGTCTCCAAAAAATTGACAACTTCTGCCTTATACTCTTCCCTTCGATTTTGTCCATACTTTCCTTTTCTCCCATCTCCACTTCCTTTCCTTCAAATTTTCTACCATTTTTCTTCCATTTCATGGTCAAATATCTACTACTTTCAAGTCAAGTAAGTACAATTTCTAAACTACTTATACTTTGATTATCATTATTGTTTTTTGTTCATGTCTCACATACATGTAATTTTAATTGATATAATTTAAATGAAATGTTAAATTTTAATTGTTATTAATTTAAATGTAGTCTTCAAAATCTAAAGTAGTTTAATATATTTGTTAACTTTCTCCGCTTGATAAAAGATAACTAGAATTAAATCATTGAAATATTTTAAAAAAATAAAATAATTATTGTTCATTTGTTTTCACTAAATATCTTGTACACATTGTGAATTTATTTAGGCATATCTTGTTAATTGGTAATAGATTATTAATTATACTATCTATACATCTTGTAGATGACATCGGATTGTAATTGGATGAATCGTCGATTTGATGCAAGAAAAAATATAACGGAAGAGTACAAAATTGGTGTTGATAGTTTCATTAAGTTTGTCATTGCAAATACGGATGATTCAAAGGGGAGAATAAAATGTCCATATAATGAATGTGGAAATTTTTATATAAAAAATCCCGATGATGTGATATTACATTTATATCGACATGGCATCATGCCCGCATATATAACATGCTATTTTCACGAGAAGATTGTTAGATCGTGGGTTGACATTGGACCGAGTTCTATGAATATTGATAACACGCATGATGATTTTTATGATGCACGTGAAATTCTTAGAGATTTTGCCGAGGCAAATAATAATTTTGAAAATATGGATGAAAAGTCGAATGCAACAACAAATAGTTTTTATAGGATGCTTGATAGTGATTCTCAACCACTTTATCCTAATTGTACAAGTTTCTAAACATTATCATTTGTGAGTAAGCTACTTAAGTTCAAACACAGACATGGTTGTAGTAATAAGGGATTTAATGAGCTACTTGAACTCATTGGATCGGTGTTTCCTGAATATCACAAGTTGCCCCTGAGATATTATGATATGAAAAAGTTAGTAAGTGGGTTGAGCATGGGATACGGAAAAATTGATGCTTACGTGAATGATTGCATGTTATTTTACAAAGAAAATAGTGAGAAAACACATTGTGACATATGTGATGAAATCGATACAAGATGTAGAAGGATTCTATGAAAAACTTGATTCCGAAGAAAATTTTGAGATACTTTACTCTTACATTGAGACTGCAACAATTATTCTTGTCCGAGAAGACTGCCAAATGTATGACATGGCATCATGATAGAGCTGCAGTTGAGGGTCAATTAAGTCATCTAGCTGATGGAGATGAATGGAAATTATTCAATCATAGATTTCCTCGATTTACAAAAGAAACACGGAATGTCCGAATAGGCCTTGCTAGTGATGGATTTGATCCCTTTCAAGATACACATGCAAGGAAATATACTGTATGGCCTATGATTGTTGTTGTTTACAATCTTCCACCATCGATGCGCACAAAAGCTCCATACATGTTTATGCCTCTTCTCATGCTCGGGCCAAATGATCCGACAAAAGACTTTTATGTTTATCTTCGACCATTAATTGATGAATTGAAGATGTTGTGGTGTACCAGGATGGAAACATATGATAGGGTATCACGTTCAAATTTCACTATAAAAGTAGCATTGATGTGGACAATAAATGACTTTCCAGCACTTGGTATGATTAGTGGATGGTTGACTAAGGGAAAATTGGCATGTCCCGTATGTATGGGATTGGTAAAGGCAAAGCAACTCAAGCATGGTGGTAAACTGACTTTCTATGGTACAACTCGTTATTTTTTGGAAGAAGATGATCCACTATGGAAAAGCACAACGTTTGGACGATGTGAGAGACATTCAATCACAACTCGACATTCAGGATCACGGGCAAAGATACTTTATGAGCAGATACAGTTTCCTCCTCCAGGAAAAACTATTAGGCAAAAGCCGAGGGATTATGACATGACACATAATTGGACACACTATTCTCCATTTTTTGAGCTACCATATTGGGAGATACTGAGTCTTCATCACAATATTGATGTTATGCATACGGGGAAAAATATCTTTGATAACATATTCTAGATAATGCTTGGTGATAATAATAAAACCAAAGACAACTCAAATGCAAGAAATGATTATAAGGAGTTAGGTGTACACTGTGAGTTGTGGATTCGAGATGATGGCAAGACGCCAATTGCGCCATTTGTGCTTGGGAGAGAGCAAATTAATAAGCTATTCAATTGGATTAAAAGTTTGAATCTTCCAGATGGGTATGTCTCAAATATATCTAGGTGTGTAAATATGGAAAAAAGATGTATTCGCGGGATAAAATCACATGATTGCCATATTTTAATGCAAAAGTTATTGCCCATTGTTTGTCATGACTTGCTACCAAAAAATGTAGTCGATGTTCATATTGAGTTGTCTAAATTTTTTCAAGATTTATGCTCGGTAAATTTGAAATACATGGATTTAGAGAAGATGGAAAAATATATAGTGAAGATAATGTCTAAGCTCGAAACCATCTATATTCCAGGTTTTTTTAATCCCATTGAGCATTTGCCTCTATCTTTGGCTATCGAGTGTAAGCTGGGAGGCCCATCTAATCATCGATAGATGTATTTTATTAAAAGATACTTGTACTGCTTGAAATTGAAAGTTCAAAATAAAGCACAATCAGAAGGTTCAATGGCAGAGCACTATATTGAGGAGGAAGTTGTACACTTTTGTGAGTTGTATTTTGAATCCAAAGCTGAAACAGTGCATAATCGACTTCGTCGAAATAAGGTTCCTAGAAGGTTTCTTGATCCGATTTTGTTGGAGGTCTATAGGTATCCTACACAACCTATACTACGTAATGGGCGTAGACATTTGAGTAGTGCTAAACATAGACTAGTGAAATACTATATCCTTATTGAAGGGTTTCGAGCACATAAACGCAAGGGAAAAAGTAATTTAAAACATGAAAAACTCGAATTTTCGAAACCCACCGCATGATCCATGCGAAAAACAGATATTTAATTCATAGATCAGATTGTTTACCTTAAGATGCTTTATAATTTGGTTGAATAATGGAGATTCAAAGATTGTTCAATCACCACACATTCCGCTCACGCGATCTACGCTATATCGGTATCCACACGAATACTTGAACTCAAGGATAGGATGTGTACTAGAACAAACTCGTTTCTTCTTGCTTTCTCCATCTTCTCTCTTGGTGGCTAGGGTTTTAGTAAAAGTCTTGCACACTAAATCAGCCACAAGAGATATTATATAGATAGTAGAAAAATGAATTATAACTCTTAACTAATTAGGAGTTATTATTAATTCAAAATTCCTATTTGTATAATAGTTAAGTCACACTTAATTATTTAACAACTGAATTTCATAATTAATATTAGTAAATTCGAATATCATTATTTATCTAATTAATTAAGTCATACTTAATTAATATTATAAATAATTCAAATTACTTTGATATAATTTAAATCCAGTTTAAATTAAATAACCTTCAAGCATTCTTTGTGTGTGACCTATAGGTTATTTTTACTTTGGCAACGAATTTTAAATCTAATTTAAAATCGTAAACAATGAGCGGCATCTAGTAATACATAATTGCTACCCAAGTAATAATAATTGAATCGGTGATAGATTAAACCTTTTGTGAATAATGTACAATGTAATATAATCCCTTTAACCATATATTATAGATTAAACTAGAGTCATGTAATGTGTCATCCTCATCAATGTTTAATCCAGGTTTCCTTGATCAATGAGTAGACTATCATATCAAATCAACATTTGAGCGTGGCCATGCATTTCTTAGTCTAGCTCACACTAGAGGCCAATAATATCACTCCTAAAATAGGAGGGTTATCCCATCTAGATCATTCATATATCTCATACGATTCATAATATACCCAATGTCCACTTTTATCATTACCCGGTCAAGGATAACTTTTAATGGAATCAATGTATATTAATTCTCTTATAAAAATATAATGACTTCAGGTCTAATGACCATTACATCATTATCACTGTGAGAAATACTTATGACACAACAGACATGTAGAATCTCACATCGGGTCTGTCCAGCACCATGTACATATACATCTGCCTGTGTTTTTGACTTTAGTATCACTATACCTACGATCAGTGAGATGTGATCATCAGTCAACAAACACACCAGTCTTAATGCATTATTATTGTCCCTTAAGAATAATACTCAAATAGGGACCTTTTGGAATATTTATACTATTCTCATAATCTCATTTCCAAGTCACGTACTTAGAGATATAGAATTGCATATCATATTCCAAGGATATTTATTAATCTAACATTTATATAACAGTAAATTAAGAATTAATAAATTATAAATGGAATAATCGATAGAACATAAACATTAATAATCCAAATGTCTTAAACTATAACATCATAGTGTTGTCTCTAGGGCACAAACACTAACAATATCCCACTTGCACTAGAGCCAATCACCCATGTATCTAATACTCATGGAACTAGTATGACAATCATGCTTCTGCTACAATAAAGCCTTAGTCAGTGGGTCTACAACACTATCATTACTATGCACTTTCCATTTATATCTCCTTGATCATTAATCTCATTAATAAGGTGATATCATTTAAGGGCACGCCTAAACAGTCTCCTTGGCTGTTTCGAAAGCATCAATATATTCGGCTTCCATAGAATCATTAATGTTCTTGCTGTGAACTATTCAAGCTAACATCAGTTATATTTAGACAAAACACAAACCAGACATACACACATAATCATCCTTGTCTATCCAGAAATTAGGTTCAGAAACTAGTATCAGTGTAACACTGTACAACCAGTTCCCTATCTTCTCCATACACCAAAAATAAATCTTTACTCCTCTTTAAGTACTTAAGAATATTCTTGAAAACTATCCAATGAGCCTCACCTGGATTAGACTGGTATCTGATCATCATGATCAAAGCATACGAAACATCGGGATAAATACATATCATTGTACCACTACAAAAAAGCAGTCAATAGACATCACCCCTTTAACATCTATTGCATTTGTGACTATTGTTAAATGAGTTTTTACATCAGTTTTACGTAAACCGATGTTAAATTAGTTTTTAGACATCAGTTATAGTTAAAACCGATGTCTTATGCACTTTTTAAAAAAATTAAAAAATAGGCGGAACTTTTTTCCCCCCTTACTTGGTCAAATGTCCCTGTTTATTTATTTCATTCCCCCTCTCACAAAATTTCATTTCCCTGCTCCTCATCCTTTTCTCACTCACCGTTTTCAACTCACTCATAAACCTAAACACTCACTCAAGAACTCAAGATTAAAATCCCTAATTTAAACCCTAGATTTCAAAACTCTCAAATTAGAATCCAATTAGGACAAGCCATACATTAATTTATCTCGAATTTTTGGTTACAGATGAGGCTTTAGATTGGTGTATAGGTTGCAAAGGAGGCTTCATCTATATCTAATCCCCTCAAATTAGCAATTATTTTCATAATTATCATTTTAAAATTCAAATTTTGGTTTTTAAATGAACTTTTTTTTACAGATTTGCTAATTCTTCAAGGTGGGTCATCTTCAAAGTAGGTGATTTTTCAGATTTAATATTATAGATGTATGAATGTCAGTTTTGGTTTTTAATTAGTTTCCGTATAGTTTTGTAATTTTAATGTATGTTTGTTGACTATAGGGATCTTTTGTGCTTGGTCTTGTTGTTGCTTCAATGGTTGCTGATCTGTTCGAGTATTAGGATATTGTGACAAAGATAACCCATAAGGAATGACACAGTTTACAGTTATTATTGAAGATGGATTTACATGTGAATACTTGTTAGCTAAATTATATCATGACTATTGACTCTTTCGAGTTTACAAAGATATAACTGGGTGGCTGATGGCTTAGTAAACCAATGTTATATGATTGATGGTCTAGTAAGTTATTGTAAGTCCTGACGGAAAGAAAAAAGAACCGGAGATTAATGTACTTCTTGCCTCAATTGAAAATAGGATCTATGATGTCACTGTAGATGTTCTTGACACGGTAATGAATACTTGTCTTTAGCCTTAATAAGCTAACAAATTTAAATCCTGCGTAGTTGTATTGGTTCTCTTTATCTCAATTCTATTTTTACTTGTCTTCTATTCAGGTATTCTCCGCATTTAGTACGGTTCTAGAAAATTGCTATATTCGAGAAGAACGGGACAACTCAGGCTCTAATTCAGTATCCTGGTTTGTGTTTTTTATTATAATTAGTGAAAACTGAAAGGGTTACTTATGTTTTTGGGCTACTAACATGGGTATCAATTGCTTTGGTGCTAATAGTAACTGGAGCTATTAAATTTACATTTGTGATAGTTCTTGGTTATTTTGTTTCATCTTGGAGATAGATAATTGCTTTATAACTTTGCATTAGTATTGCAAGGAGAATGAGAATAGGAATATGTATTTAATTTTTTAAGGCATGACAATGATTTTTTAATAAAAAATTCCTTGATATATGAATGACATAATAATGCTTAGATCTATGAAAAGGGGAGGTTATTTAGCTTTGGTGTTGATCCATTTGAACATCATACTTGTTAGAGGAAATGCATCACCTGCATCATGCGTCATATGCTGGAAGTGCTGAACACTGAACACTTTTAGTGTTTTGATCGTTGTTATTCAATAGACTACTACTCGCCTAGTCGGTGTTGTGGGAAAAGTCGAGCAGCGACTTGTTATTTCTGGCGAGCAAGGTTTTTTCCGACCAAACCCGATCTTTAGAAATAGGCTTTTTTTAGACAAAAACTTGCATTAATATTCCATATGTTCCTTTTCTTAAAGTGCAAAATCTTAATATTATACCTTGTAAATGGTGTATTTCCATTACCCATATTTATATAAAAAATTAGATGTAAGAAATGCCTTCCTATATAAGATTCTTTTCATGCTAGATTATTTGTCTTTATTTCTTTCTTTCTTGCACAGTTCTTCCTATAATTTCTTTTGTTGGTTAAATATGGTGGTTGGTTTTTCCTCACTTTGGATTGTTCTTTAATTTAATTTGTATTGCATTTCGTTTGTGATAAAGACGCATAAGACGTGAACGTAGTCTTCCATGTAAATAGTTATGTATCTTGTTCTATTTTAGATATAAACATTCTTGTTGTAGCTAAAGATGCTCTAGAGGGACACGACATATATGATGGTGGCTACTGTAAGCTTCATATATCAACAATGTGTTTTGATATATCACGGTGCATGTAGTAGTATTCTTTTTCAAGATTTCAACAACTTACTGAAATTTTTGAATGTCATGTAATAAAAACTTAAACAAGAGGTTACTGTTGATTTGGTAAAGCAGTGCCGCACATACAAGCAAAGAGTGGTAGATCTTGTTAACTCAACTTTGTAAAGCCTTGCTTACTTTCTCTCCAAGTACTTGGTGCATTTTTCCAATAAATTGCCTCTTTTCCATATCTCAATAGTATTCTTGTTGGAATACCTTCTTTAATTCCTTTAGCATAAAGTTCCAAATGTTTAATTACTTCTGATGTTTCTTGTTGAATTTGAAGAAGATGGCAGCTGCTAGAGATCCTGACTCTACCTTTTTTTAAAAATTGGATGGTTTTCAGCCATGTGAGATAAATGATTTTAAAGCTGGAAATCACGTATTTGTTGTTTATGGTAAGAATTACTGCCCATTGCAAATGTCCTGTTTAGAGACTAATGGGGGTGATGGAATGAACTCCATGAAATTGTAGCTTTAGGGATCACATTTGCTTTATAGATATGGTGCATCGATGGGGAGGCCTGTGTTTGTAGGAGTGTATCATCTTTTTTAGACCCTCGTGGTCCCTATCATGGAACGTGTTACAGATGTTGGAGGGGATTTTAATGTGTTGCGTTTATGTAAAAATTCTTATCTAAAATGATTAGTACAAGAATTTCTTTTTAAATTTATAATGTTGTGTGTTTAACAATTATGTTTTTAATATCGTCAATGTTTTATATTCGAATGCTTTGTAAGTTTGATAATGATAATCGAAGTTTTAGTTTTTTATATATGATTAATTCTGCTTATTTTTCTTTTTGATATTTTTGGTACATATATATGTGTTTATATAATAGTTAAATATGTAACCACATACATCGGTTACTCACTGTTGTCTTAGTATGTTTAATACATTGTTTCCATCTACAGAAGCGTTGTTGCATATATCAATTAACATCATTTCTTATTTTTTTACCTCGATTACCAACCGATGTCTGAGTATGTGTTTAACACATCAGTTACTAACTGATGTCTTAGTACACGTAATATATCAGTTATTTAATTAGAAACGATATTTTATGCAGTCTTTCACATCAGTCTGAAACCGATGTAAAAAATAGGGACTTTTCTCTACACCCACCTAGACATCGGTTTTTGAAATTTTTTACATCAGCCCAGAACTGATGTCTATTGACATTTTTCCAGTAGTGTACATATTATAGATCCAATTGTTGACGCATCTGGAACTTTTTCAAACGGCCCTTATCATCTAATGATTTAATAGAAAATTATCTTTTGAGTTCACTATCCCATGAGACATCGTAACATATCATTTCTTTGTCTCTTGCATCATAAAATGATGTAATACTTTATCAATGTATGTACTCCAACTAGGTCGATTAATCTCTTCAATCTATCTCTATAGATCTTGATCCCTAATATATTGGTTGTATCGCCTAAGTCTTTCATCGAGAAACTATTTCTCAACCAAGTCTTAACTTCCTGTAGAGAAGGTATGACATTCCATATCTGTTATATGTTATCTACATATAATACTAGGAATGTCACATGGCTCCCACTAACCTTCTTGCAAACACATGGTTCATCTTCGTTTTGAATAAAGCCAAGCTCTTTGACCGGTTTATCAAAATATGTTATTCCCTAACAATATAACAAGAATTACAGAAGGGGGTTGAATATAATTCTGGCTACTTTTTCAAGATTTTAAAAAAGTTCTAACTTGATAAATATATACGTGTTTGATTTGCCGATTGCGGAATGAAATAGTTATATAAATCAAAACACACAGTAATAAAACACACGGGCTTTTAAAACTTTCTGGTGGATTTAAAAGTATCCACCGGATATATATATATATATATATATTGAATGAGAACCCTGTGAAGCTTGAATAGCTCACAGATGCTTACTAGTAGAACAAACAAACTACAGAGAAATTCTTGACAAGTACAACTTTTTCTATCTCTCTTTCAAATGTGTTTGCTTAGTTTAATGTTCTACTAGCTACACTTGGTTTATATATCACCAAGTTTACATGACAATAAGACAAGATAATAAAACAAAACATATCTAGTCTAACTCCATGCTGCTTCACTACTCAGTTCCAGCATCTTTGAATATCTTCACAATTGCATGAAAATGGTAATGCTTCTTTGTTCTCAAATTCCTGCTTAACAGGCTGCCACATTCCTTTTGCAAACACCCAACACATGTGACTGTGTTGTCATTGTCAGCAGATATTTGAATTTGGTCATCCGTCGGGTACATGTTTGTCATCCTCGGGTAGCTTTGTTGATCATCCGTCGGGTAGCTATTTGTCACTTGACTCTATTTCACTTATACAGAATTACAAGACATCTCATATTTACAATTAATCAACCTATTCTGCATATTTAGTAGTAGTCAATCATGACTCATATACTCCTACATAATCTATACAAAGTTGTTTGCAGAAATGTGCTACAATACTTATTTGTTACATAAGCTACTCACCCGGTGGATGTCAAATTGTCATCCATCGGGACTATATTAAATCATCCATCGGGACTATATTTGTTCATCCATCGAGTGCTACAAAATTCACTAAGTTAAATCTACTAAGGTGTTTTGTTTAATTTATCATCAAGTTCACAACATATTCCTAACAATCTCCCCCAATTTATGTCTACTGGAATTGTAGCCATAAATTAAGAGAAACTTGATAATAAAAAAACACCCTTAAGAACAAAGATTGAAAAATAGTAGATAAAACTGATAAGTGCTATAATATTTACTGAAAATTGAACAAAGCAAAATGTACAAAGAGTTGCTCACAATCATTATCAAGGTGCTCCTCTAGTCTGAGCAGATAAATCTATTTCCTTGGTTGTCTGAATTTCTTCCCAAGCCTCCTGTTGTTTTCTTCTATCTGATTTTGGAGTTTTCTGTGAAATTCAAGTTCATCAGCTTCAGATGAATCTAACATTTCGTGCATTTCCAAAAGAGTCTAATTGCTAGAGATGCTCAGTTGGTCATCCAGTCTGAAGAATCTTCTAACTCCCTTATCATCCATGAATTCCATCAGCCAATAAGGCCTCAAATACACTCTCTTTCATGCGAAGGGAACAAACATAGTTCTTGGAAGTGCATCTTGTCTCTGTTGCTCCTTAGTTCCTCTATTTTATTTAGGACTATCCTCCTTGCAGTCGCATTAAATCCAAAGTTCTTCTTGAAGGATGAATAGACCTTTATCAGTACAGATTGGCTTTCTTGAAGAATCCTGTGAAGTGGCCATGTGATCTCTTTCCCTCCCTTATACTTGAACACTAGCCTTTAAGGAAGATGTTTGTAAGCATCAATCCCTCTTACTTCTTCCAATTCTTCCAAGTAGAGGTTCATTTCAGAGAACTCCTTGATGTCACAGATGTATAAGAGATCTTCCTTGTTGACTGTGGGTTAAGATTTGGTTAGGGTCTTGGATCTGAGAGTCATAGGCTTCACTTTCTTGATTGCTCTAGTCTTTGTCTTCTTTGCCTTGTTGAAGATAGGAAAATTCAGCTCAGGAATTAGCAAACTATCCCAGTCTACTTGATCATCCTTTGGAATTATGGGCTCACCATGAATATTTCTAGTTGGATCCACCACCTTGAATTCTTCAAAAACCATTGAGGGTTTTGATGTCTGAGTTGAAGTTGTAGACATTTTGGGAATATAATCTTCCATTTCCTAATCGCTGAAGTCCAATTTTTATTCTTTGCTTGTACCTTGGTTTCTTTATATGTTGGGGTTCCTGTTGCATTTTCTGATATTGAGGTTCAGCAATCACAGATGGTTGTGCAGAAATCTCAGTTGTAGTCTTCACAGCTTGAAGTTTGGCCAAGATAGCAGCTTGCTCCTTCTGTTTGAGCTTCTTAGCATCCAAGATAGCTTGCTTCTTTTCTTTCCTGATTCTTTCATTCTCTTCCTTTTTAGCTTCTATAAACTGAGGGTGTCCAGCCACCACATAGATTTCTTTACCATTTCTGTAAATCTTGGCAATTCTTCTTTTAAGTGCTGAATTAGCTGGATCCTTGAAAAATGTAATTGACCTAGCCAACAGCTTCTTCTCACCTGGCCTAGGTGTTTCATACACAATATCCATAGGATTTTTGTCTGAAAACTTTGAGTAGTTTCTTTAAGGCTTCATGATCAGCCTTGCCTTTGGAGATTTGATGCAAGATGTTTGGCCTTTTTCCAGATAATTCAGACTCATTTCATTCACAGAAATATGCTTGACTTGAGAGTGATGATTGAAGATTTTGTCTGGTTTCTGAATTGGTCCAACCTTCTGTTGAATTTCTGCATCTATTTTTCTCCATTTTTCTTTTAGTTCCTTGTCAGCTGCTGCAACATTAATCTTTGGAAGTTGGCCATTTGATTCCAGTTTTGTTGCTGCCAGATTTATGATGTCAATGTTGTCCATAGCTGGTGGCTTTGTGAAAGCAATTGTTGACATAATTACTTTGATGACTTGGATGTTGAGCTGTTTCTCCCCCTCACTAGATGAGCCTTTCTCCCCCTTTTGTTAGCATCAAGTTGGAGAGTGGAAGGGGGTTGAGCAGCCACCAACTGTTGGAGCAGAGCAGTCTGAGTTTCTTGATTATCAAGTATCTTGGCCATTGACTTCTCCACATCAGATAATCTAGAGTCCATGGCTTCGACCTTTCTATTGAGATCAGCTTCCTTCCTTAGCTTCTGAGCTATCTCAGTCATGGTGGTTCCAGGAAATCTAGCATCGAACCTTGTTATGAAATCCTGTTTTACTTCAGAAACTTCTTGCTTGATTTCATCCACACTTTGATTGTGTTGGAGAGCTTGAATCTTATGCAGTTGAAGAGCTTCAAGATATGCTGTAAGTAGCCTCTTTGTGTTGGCATTTGTAGATGCTTGAATGGATGTTTGGGTGTCATGAATCAGCTTGAATAATATTGATTGGACATGTGAGTAGGAACATTCTTTAGTTAGCATCCAGGAAGGAACATCTGCATCTCCCCCTATGATCATGCTGTCTTCTTCATCATCCCCACCAACATCCCCAAATGAGTCTTCAGCCAGTTCAAAATCACTGCCAGTAGTTGAAGGCATAACAGTGATTGCATCATTTGCTCTTTGTAGAGATTGAGTAGTGTGCACCAAGTTTAGCATCTTTTCAGCCTCCTCATTGCCCTGTACAACTATAGTTTGATAAGCTGTAGCAGGATGAGTAAATGTCTCAGCATCTAGGGAAATAGAATCTATGACAGCTTGATATTCTTGCTGAAATAGTCTTTTCCTTTCTGCATCACTTACATTCATTGACTCACTAGCAATGGTGTCCATCCTTATCTCTACCTGCATTTCTCTCATGATCTCTCTATTTTTGAATCAAGGGCTCCCCTTGGCTTCCCACCCTCACACCCTCACCTTCACCATCTAAGGTGGGACTCCCCTCACTCACTTTTCCCAGTCCTGAAGAAATGGATTGCATAGGTTCACTCATTTTCTCTCCTTTTTCCTGGGAGCAACCCAGTCTCTCACTCAGTTCACTCCCTTCCCTCAGTCCTAAGAGTGATTGTACTACTACTAAGTCCTCTACACTTGTGATAATTGAAGAAATTTGAAGTTGTACAGAGACTCCGAACAGATGATTAATATCCATCGGGATAGTAGTTTGGCTATCCGACGGATGACTGCTGTTAGGCACATCTGTCGGGATACAATCACTACTTGACGGATGAAAAATATCCACCGGGATAGAAGAAATGAATGAGTTTAGAGTGGAGACTATTGTAGACTCTGTGCAGATTGATAAAAATTTAGGCATATATGTCTCAACAGACTCAGAAAGAAATTGCAAGTGAGCCAACAAATCATCTAAAAGATGATGATCACTTTCTTGGATTTTTGGCTTCTCCAATAGAGTTAAAGATGGAGAATTTGGAAGTGATGTATTAATCATGTCAACATCCAGTGAGTGTGTGGGTGAATTTGGTGTTTCAGGTGCTTCAAGTACTAAAGATTTTGGCTGTGACTCCACATTTACTGGAGCCACATCAACCTGAATTTTAGATGGTGCAGTGACTGAGTCTATTACTTCAGTTTGCACTGTGTGTGTTCCCTGTGCATCCCCAAGGGTTTTAGATCTTTTCTTTCTAGCATAAGTCTATGGTGAACTTGTGTCCCTAACCTTCTTGACATGTGCTCCTGGTTGGGAGCTTGTTTCAATAGTAACATCCTTTTGGGAGGATGAAACTAGAAGTGAGCTTATTTCCTTATTAACAACCACAGTTTGTTGGGAAACTGTGATGTGGCTAGGCTTAGGTACACTCATCTCACCAGCCTTATCCTTAGGATTTCTTTGATTTTCACCCTGTCCCTCACTTTGCTCACTCACCTTCACACTCCCCTCTTTGTGTTTAGTAGATTTTGCAACTGATTTCTTTTGAAAAAAACCAGAGGGGGCTTTCTTAGATATGGATTTTAAAATTGAGGGTTTGGTACCTTGGGTAGGCATCTGTTGGGTCATTGACACAGATGTCATAGCTACACTTGAAGGCAAAGAAATGTGTGAGGTTGGAAGAATGGAGACAGTGATGCTTACATCACTTACCTAAGGTCCCTCCATGATTGGAAAGTAATGGAAGGGCACCTCTTTGTGGTGATTTTCCCTGTAGAGATCAGCAATGACTCTCCTTTCTTGAACCCACAATTTAGCTTGTTGGTTGGGTTCTCAACAGCAATGTTCTCAATAAGATGGTTAGCAAGCATCGTAAAGAATCTATTATAATAGACACTTTTACCTCTCTTATTAAGTTCGTCTAACTTATAACCTAACTCAAACAAGTCCAAGTCACTGAAATTAAAGTATTTATCAGTAACTAGCATGTAAAGCATGTTAAGCATGGAAATGTTAACATAGTCAAAATTGCTAATTTTACCAGAAAATACTTTAGTTACCACATCACACAGATAGATCCATTCATTTCTAAGACCTAGCCTTCTAATTTCACTTAGCTTGGAAGTAGAGAGTGCATAGCCCATAGAGTTTAACATGTTAACTATATTAGTGTTTGTGTGTGGAACAGTAGCAGTGTTATCTGGAATTCTAAAGCATGCTTTGACAATGTTACTATTAATGCAAAACTGCTTACCTTTGAGAGTAAAATTTATGGTCTTGTCAGTAGAGTTGTCCACTACAGTTGTCCACAACTTCACAGTAGATTGTGGGTGATTCCAGCATAGCATAACTGAGTTTACAGCTCTTCACAAAATCCATCATATTGTGAAAGTCTCCAGACTAAGGAATCCCATAATTCACAAGTGATGCAAAGTTGTTGTTTTCATAAATATATCCAGATTGAGACATGATTTTGACTATCGGTGCCATTTTTAGAGAATGAGAAATTTGTAGAGAGAATATATGCTTTGGAGAAGAAAGGAAGTTAGAGCAATTGATTTGAGAATGATAAAAGAGTAGAATAAAAATGAATTCTGCTTTTATACTATCTCAGAAATAAACTGTCAAAAATAATATAGTGAAGTAAAGTAACCAATCAAAATAGCACAAAATAGCCGTTTAAAAATAAATAAATTGTAAAAATTATGTCACTTATCCGTCGTGTTATGCTTACAAACTGTAAGTATACTCGATGGATAACGTTCTGAGTTTTAACAGCTAAGATTGAGACAATTCGACGGATGAGGGTAAATCAATTATCCGTCGGGTTATAAAATAATCCAAAAAAGTAATTGATTTTTATTAACAAATAATATTCCGAAGGATGATCAAACTCGATGGATAATGAACATCCGTCGGGATGTAAATTTTGACTTAGCCAAAATTTCATCCAAAACAAAAAAATCAATTAAGTTTCTGGCTGCATTATAACTTGCAAAAATATCTGAAATAATTCAAGAATAATTAAGCATACCTAACTCACTTACCAACCTTAAAAAGGTGGATTCATCAAGTGGCTTGATAAATATATTTGCAAGCTGATTTTCACTTGGAACAAAATGAAGTTCCACAGTACCATTCATCACATGTTCCCTAATGAAGTGGTACTTGATGTCTATGTGCTTTGTTCTTGAATGTTGTACTGGTTTTCCAGTGATGGCAATTTCACTTGTGTTATCACAGAAAATGGAAATTCTATCTACTTGTAGACTATAGTCCAACAATTAGTTTTTCATCCACAAAATATGTGCACAGCAACTTCCAGCAGCAATATATTCAGCTTCAGCTGTAGAAGTAGAAACTGAATTTTGATTTTTTACTTAACCAAAACACAAGCTTGTTCCCTAGAAATTGACAGGTTCCTATTGTACTTTTTCTGTCTATTTTACAACCTGCATAATCTGTATCTGAATAACCAGTTAGGTCAAAACCAGAATCTCTAGGGTACCAAATGCCAAGTTTTGGTGTTCCCTTGAGATATCTGAAAATTCTCTTAATAGCTACTAAGTGAGATTATCTAGGACCAGCCTAAAATCTAGCACAAAGACAAGTAGCAAACATTATATCTGGCCTACTAGCTGTTAAGTACAGAAGTGAGCCAACCATGCCCCTGTAACTTGAAATATCCACAGACTTTTCAGTAGTGTTTAATTCAAGCTTAGTTGTAGTGGCCATGGGGGTTTTTGCAGATGTGCAATCCATTAGATCAAACTTCTTTAAAAGATCATGAATATATTTAGTTTGACTAATGAATATTTCATCACTAACTTGCTTAACTTGTAAACCAATAAATTAAGTTAGTTCTCCCATCATGCTCATTTCATGCTTACTTTGCATTAATTTGGCAAACTATTTACAAACTTTTTCATCTGTAGAGCCAAATATAATATCATCTACATAGATTTAAATAAGTATACTAGAGCCATTAACATTTCTACAGAATAAAGTTTTATCAACAGTACCTCTTGTGAAGTGATTTTCCAAAAGAAACTTTGATAAAGTGTCATACCAGGCTCTAGGTGCTTGCTTCAGTCCATAAAGTGCCTTCAAAAGATAGTAGACATATTCTAGAAAATTTGGATCTTCAAAACCAGGAGGCAGACTAACATAGACTTTCTCCTCCAAATCTCCATTCAGAAAAGCACTTTTGACATACATTTGATAGACCTTGAAATTGGCATGAGCTGCATAGGCTAAGAAAATTCTGATGGCTTCAAGTCTTGCAACAGGAGCAAAGGTTTCATCAAAATCTATTCCTTCTTGTTGACAGTAGCCCTTAACGACCAATCTAGCTTTGTTCCTGATCACTATGCCATTTTCATCCATCTTGTTTCTAAATACCCACTTGGTGTCAATTGGATTCTTTCCTTTAGGTTTGGGTACCAGCTTCCATACCTTGTTCCTTTCAAATTGGTTTAGCTCCTCCCTTATCCCACAGTATAACCCTTGTTGTCATCTCCAAAAGTAATACTTATGCCTGCTCTTTCCTTGAACTCAGTGAGTAGGGTAGAATCTCCAGTCATGTTCCTTGAGCAACCACTATCCAGATACCAAAGATTCTTTCTATTTCCATGATTACTTGAAGAACATGTTTCTCTTTCATCATATTTGGCCATCAGGGCTAGGTTGATATAGCTTTTTTCTCATCTTCATCCAATGCATCAGCTTCCTAGTCATTTTCTTATGTAATAAAAGCCCTTCCCTTCTGCTTGAGCAACTCAAAATATTTCTGTTTATAATCAACAGGCTCAAACTTCTTCTTGCTAGAATCTGACTTTCTACACTCATTGGCAAAATGCCCTACCAAGCCACATTTGAAACATTTGAATTTGGATTTATCCACCATGTTTCTATTTGGCTTGGCTGCTCCAAAATTCTTTTTGAATTTGAGCTTGGAAAATCTTCTGGATAGGAATGCTTAATGTTCATCAATATCATCTATGTCATCTTGGCTCAACTGATCTTCATTTTCTGCTACCAGCCCTTTACCCTTGCTTTCACAGACCTTTGATGTAGACTCAACAATTTCTACCTTCATCTCTTTCTCTTTCTCTAACTCACCAACCGGTGCTATGGACCCTCCTTTCTTCCTTCCTTTCTCCATCCTCTCATCTTGCTCAATTTCGAACTCATAAGTTTTTAGGATGCCATACAGTCTCTCCAAGGTGAACTCCTTGTAATCCTGTGAATTTCTCAATGAGACTGTCATTGGCTTCCACTCTTTTGGAAGAGATCTAAGGAACTTGAGGTTAGAGTCTTTTGTTTGATAGACTCTTCTATGAAACTTCAGAGCATTTAGTAGCTTTTTAAATCTACTAAAAATATCAGTGAGAGACTCACTTTCTTTACAGTGGAAATACTCATATTGCTGAATCAATAGCTACATCTTGTTCTCCCTTACTTGCTCAATACCATCACAAATAATTTGGATTGTGTCCCACGCCTCTTTGATTGTTTTACAGTTAATAATGTTATTAAACATATCACCATCAACTCCATTAAACAAAATGTTCATGGCTTTCTTATCTTTCCTGACTTGCTCAATATCAGGATCTGACCATTCATGCCTAGGTTTGGGAACATATGGTTCATTGTCAGTTGCAGCTCTCATAGGTACATGAGGACCTCTCTCTATGCAATCTACATAGGCTTCATATTGGGAAAGAAGATGTAGGTGCATTTTCACCTTCCAGTGGTGATAATTATCTTTGTCCAGAAATGAAATTTTAACTCCAACATCCTTCTTGCTCATCTTGCTGTTTGTTGTGATCTTTACACTCTTTGTACTTCAAGAGCTTGCTCTGATACCAACTGTTATTCCCTAACAATACAACAAGAATTACATAAGGGGGGTTGAATGTAATTCTGGCTACTTTTTCAAGATTTTAAAACAGTTCTAACTCGATAAATATATACGTGTTTGATTTGCCGATTGCGGAATGAAATAGTTATATAAATCAAAACACACAGTAATAAAAACACGGGCTTTTAAAACTTTCTAGTGGATTTGAAAGTATCCTCAGATATATATATATATATATATATATATATATTGAATGAGAACCCTGAGAAGCTTAAATAGCTCATAGCTGCTTAAAAGTAGAACAAACAAATTACAGAGAAATTCTTGACAAGTACAGCTTTTTCTATCTCTCTTTTAAATGTGTTTGCTTAGTTTAATGTTCTACTAGCTACACTTGGTTTATATATCATCAAGTTTACATGACAATAAGACAAGATAATAAAATAAAACATATCTAGTCTAACTCCATGCTGCTTCACTACTCTGTTCCGGCATCTTTGAATATCTTCACAATTGCATGAAATTGGTAATGCTTCTTTGTTCTAAAATTCCTACTTAACAGGCTGCCACATTCCTTTTACAAACACTCAACGCATGTGACTGTATTTTCATTGTCAATAGATATTTGAATTTGGTCATCTGTCGAGTACATGTTTGTCATCCGTCAGGGTAGCTTTATTGAACATCCGTCGGGTAGCTTTGTTGATCATTCGTCGGGTAGCTATTTGTCACTTGACTCTATTTCACTTATACAGAATTACAAGACATCTCATATTTACAATTAATCAACCTATTCTGCATATCCACTAGTAGTCAATCATTACTCATATACTCCTACAGAATTTACACAAAGTTGTTTGCAGATATATGCTACAATACTTATTTGTTACATAAGCTACTCACCCGGTGGATGTCAAATTGTCATCCGTCGGGACTATATTAAATCATCTGTCGGGACTATATTTGAACATCCTTCGAGTGCTACAAAATTCACCAAGTTAAATCTACTAAGGTGTTTTGTTTAATTTATCATTAAGTTCATAACATATTCCTAACAAAATGAATATTCATTCTCCTTTAGGCTTGCTTCAATCTATAAATAGATTAAAGAAACTTACAAACTATCTTAGCAAACTTTGGATCGACAAAACCCTCAGGTTGTATCATATATACATCCTCTTCAAGGCTCCCATATAAGAAAGAAGTTTTGACATCCATTTGCCAAATCTCAAAGTCAAAATAAGCAACTATTGCTAACAAAATCCTGATAGACTTAACCATAACAACTGGTGAAAAAGTGTCATCATAGTCTATACCATGAATTTGTTTGAAACTTTTTGCCACTAGTCGCACCTTATAGGTCTGTACTTTACCATCCATGTCAGTTTTCTTCTTGAAACCCCACTTGCACCCTATAGGTTTTACCCTTCGATTGGATCAACTACAATCAATACTTTATTTTGATACATGGATTCCATCTCAGATTTCATGGACTTTCACCATATTTTAGAGTCTGGACGGTTCATAGCATCTTGGTAGGTGAGAGGCTTTATCATTATCCGTAAGCATCACATCACCATTTTGAGTCAAAAGAAATCCATAATCACTACAAGAAAACTGTCAATAGACATCACACATTGGACATCAGTTAGGTTTGCGACTGATGTTAAAAGAATTTATAACATCACCCCGTGTTTTTATGACGTTATTGTCATTCAAAGACATCGCTTATTTTAAAACCGATGTCCAAAATTACATGAAAAAAATTCATTTCGCGCTCAGCTTTTTAATTTCCCCCTTAGTCAAAATTTCTTACATTTATCCCAAAATTTTACCCCGCCCATGAGCCAATATTTTGGTTCCCCTATTTCCCTCTTTGAAAATTTCACTCATCTCTCCTGACTAACCACTCCTCTCCCCCGCTCACTTTCACCTCGATCATCTCACCATCTGTGTTCATCATCTCGACTCAACTAAAGTTCGGTTGTTAAGATTTGTAAGCTTATCTCATCTCTAGTCTCAAATGTTACTAGTCTTCTCTTCATGAAGACAAATTTTTAAAATTGGGGTCTTTTTAAATTGAAACCCTAATTTTTTAAATTGGGGTTTTTTCAAATCCAAACCCCTATGGTGCTTTGATTTAATTCAATGTATTTTCAAGTTATTAATTCTTTTCAATTTGTTGTATATATACATGACCTTTTCTGTTTACGGTTCTGGATTTAATCTCTAGGTATTCACTTGTTTAAGGTTGGATTGTAAGTAGGATTGTGTTACTTATTGGTTTATATTTTTGTGTTTATATGTTTTTAATTGTACTTGGTTCACATATAATATTTTTATTGATTTTAACTGATGAATTTATAATTTGTACATTATTGTGATTTAGTTGTAATGTGAGTTGAATTTTTTGTGAATTGTGTGCGTAGGACTTTCTCTGAAGACGCAGGAGCTTACAACTCTATTCACATCTGTTAGACTGGGTTGTAGTTTTTACATGGAAGGGGATATGTACTTATATTTATAGGGTACTTGGTTTTTAGTTTCTTGTAGGATCTATCACAATCTCTTTTAGTTTCTTGTGGTGGCCGAGATTGATTAGGGAAAATGGTGGCTCCTTTTTAGCTCTCAACTTCTTACCCCTCTCAATGTGCCTACATACCCATTATATGGGGATCAAGCCTGACATAGTTCTTGGGGAACAAGAAATCTAATGGGCTTAGACTTGTCATTCCTAGGCACGATAGAAGTCCTTCCAGAATCCATCTCCCGCTAGATTTAGGAATGTCCAACTATGAGGCCCAACCGCAAAGGCCCAAGGCTCGTTCGTAATCGTGGGACTTCACGGATAGTGCATCTCCCTGTGCAAGGATAACACTCCGCTAAAGCTATCTCCCTTGATTTACAAACACAGGTATAGCCACGGTTCACCCCAAATGTCGGACGCGTCCCTGTCCCCCGAATGAGGATAACATACCAGATAGAAGGAAAGGTGATCCCAAGCTCTTGGCTGCAAAGTGCAGGATGACTCCAAATTTCTCTAACAAGGACACCCGTTGAATACAAGAACAGAGTTCCCAGAGCACAAATCAAAGTTAACCCCACATCCCCAACGAGGACACCCGTTAAATACAGGATGAGGCCATTAGTCATCAGAAATACCCTTGGAGGCCTTCAAACTTTATACAGACATCCCCCTCCTTGACCGTCTCAAGGAGGGAATTCTTCAAAGAGTACCTGCAATAAGTATGTTAGTAGAAATATCTCATGTCACTCCTTCCATGCTTGCCTTGTCCTGGGCTTGTTCCAGATCATGCATCCTTCAAACATAGGATGCGTCCTAATCTCATACCATGCACCCTTTTAGGGATGGACGCGTCCTGACCCTATGAACCACATGCTTTTTTCCTCACTTGGACAAACAAATCATCTCTTCTTTCCTCACCTGTAGAGGGCGCGTCCCCCACTCTTGGGCGCGTCCACCCACACTTATTCATGAGTCACTTACATCAGATATTCAGCTAACGAGGACGCGTCCTCTTTCCTTCCCCCTGCAGCCTAAATCCTAATTTCACATTCCTTTATCCTAATTTGAGTCCAATTGACCCATCTTTGATCCGAAATGATCCAATGCCAAATTTTGTCTATAACAACTACCCCCCCCAAATTCCATATGCAGTTGAAAATAAAATTAGAATTTCAACTTCAAAAATACAAGTTAAAAATTTTACTTTCTCCCTTTAAAAACAAAATTATAGATGCACTCTCCAGAAGTAAACTGCTCTATAGCCGTTGTGTGACAGCTTTCACACACGTCATCATCACCCTTTCTCTATAAATACCCCACTATAATTAGCAACCACTTTATTCTTTTTTCCTCTCTCTCCTTAAAACCGCCATCTCCGTCGCTACAAGGAATTTTGCTAAAAAATCTGGTGACTCAACCAGCCGTTTCTCAAGTTTTTACATGTCATCAACTCCCCAAGTTCCAAGGTATGTAAATCTTCTTTCATTTCTTCATTTGGTCGAGTAATCTGACCAAAATAAGCAAAAAACCATTCATATGCTTCATTTTCATTTCAACTATTCTTCATTTTCTTCTGTATATATGTGTATGTATATAATAACCTCCATATTCCGCTCTTTTGATTTTGTAATCGTATGTTTCTAGGGTTTTACCTAATTTCCCCCCAAAATTATTCAATCGATCGATTAGAATTCTTCTGTGTTTCGGTCCTTGTGGACGCGTCTACCTTATAGGGCGCTACCTATTATTTGTTTATTGCATAGTCTTACTGACATAAACTAAGTTATATCAACAAGAATAGAGTAGACACGCTATCAAACTAGGACGCGTCATACGCCATATTTTTCTAAACTTTTAGCTGATTTTTTGCAATAGATTCCTTAGGACGCGTCCTCGCAGAAAATCCCCCCTTTACACTTTCTGTCTTCTTTTCAGTATACCTATGCATATCTTTCTTTTGACGTATTTCTACCGTCTTCTTTTATTTTTTTTAAGTCATGGACGCGCCCTTAGCTTTTTCATTTTCTTGTTTCAGCTGGAAGGCGAGGGTGCGTCTTCATCTTCTCCATTCCACCCATTTAAATCTTTCAACAGACGTCTAGGTTTTGATTCGCCATCTTACTTTTAATCCTAAGCTTCCTGAACATCATAGGAAAAATTCCTTCCTAGAACCGAAAGCTCGTACTTTTGAATCTCTCAAATCAAGAACTTCAATCATGTCTAATTCAAGTTCTGAATCCATGGACAATATTCCTCTAAGTTCAAGGGTTGGAAAAAAGAATTGAAGTGTAAGAGATCTTCCCAAACCGTATATAGCCTAGAAATTGAAGATTGGACTGATGATGAGATCATCCTTTCTTCCAGTAAATCTCAACATAGAATCGTCTCTGATGAGGGCGCGTCCCCATCTGCTCAGGATGCGTCTCCTTTTCAGGATGCGCCCTCTCCTTACAGTCAAATTTAGTTTGAGAGAAGAGTTCCTGAGTCTGAAATATACCCCATCTCTCACCAAAAATCTGAATCTAGTCGAACATTGGGGGCCAGCTGATGTAGAACTTGATTTTGATTGGAAAGAGCTCGAGGATCTCCCTGAGGCAGAAAATAATTTTTGGATAAAGAAATAAAATAAGTTAGCTTGTGTTGGCATGAAGTCCACAACAACAGACCTAGAAATTGGGTAAAACATGAAGTACTACGACATGGAAGGGATATGGGCGCATCCTCTTCAAAAGATGAGGTCCCATCTCTTCAACATGGAGAATTTAAGGATTTCTAGGATGGTTCTTACTCCAAAACTCATCTCCCTGGGTGTGGGCGCGTCCTTGCACCCATACATCAAGAAAATTTTAAAATGTATGATGTTGCCCTAATCCAACTGTCCCCAATATGATGCCCCCAAATCCGGGGTCAGGATTGGGTGTCACTACACAAATTTAAATAATTATAAAATTTGTATATTAAAATAAATATACAGATAACCCCTCATATTCAGGATCGCTTACAGGTTATAGTATGAAACAAGAATCTAACCTTCTAAAGTTATATTGTCTAGATACAATTTCCTTACCACATTACTTATGTCCTTGTATTGATCACTCTGACATCTCCAAATTTCTTCAGCTGGAATCTCACCACTTTCGCTGTCTATTAAAAGCTATTCACTTTGCCCTCATTTGATACTGAAAGAAATAAGAGTTCACAAAGCAAGAGTGAGCCAAAAATGCCCAGCAAGTTTCATAAATGGTTTCCAGGTATCAGATCAGAAAACTCCTGGAAATGATGGTTGAATGATTTTAAAAACATTTTTACATATTTAAATAGTTGAGCGAACAAAACATTGGCCCTTATTGGCCTTTAATCATAAATCATATTTTTCCGAATAAGGACAGTAATCGTTTCATCCTTTTGAATTAAATCTTGGTGTGAGTTTGTAGTTGTGAACTACTCGGAAAGGAATGCCGTTAATGGAGATCAACAATAAATTAGACTGGACACTAGAAACCAACATATGCACTATAACCTGCTGATCAATCAGGAGATAGTATGGATCTATACCCAATTGCATAGACCCAACCAACATATGGGTTACCCAGGCAACTATGGCCTCAGGGTCCGGTCCATGCCCGACCCATAGGATCCAGCTCAGTACTGGTCCTCGTAATAACCATCCAGCCCGTAGAGTATTTTGAAATCAAATCATTTTGATTTCAAACATCCCAAATCAGGGTTCGCAAATAACCCGAACGAATGGGTATTTTCTCAAGAGAACAATCGAATTATAGGAACAATAATGAAAAGAACTAGCATAATAAGAGTAATTGCAGTGAAATATAAAACTATTAACTATTCAGAACATAGAATAAGAGCGAATAATTATTTACAGTATTTTAGGAGAAAGGTTAGGAATACTTGACTCAATTGATAATCCTCCGATCTTTAACTAGCTGCGATATCACTCAGTCCTGTCGCATCTGTATTACCCTTGATGGGCTACTTGACCTTTCTTATCATTTACCCTCTTAGGTTTATCTTTATTCCGAATCCACTCGTTTCAGTACTATACGCAATCAGGCTTTACTTCTACAGTCTCTATCTTGCTTTGAATGTCTCGCATTATATGCATCTATCACAAATAATACTATTCAATGAACTGATAATATATAATTGTCTAGTCTATACATTTATCTTCATCATCTACCTGCCCGATAATAACATATAAGGATCATCTTTAATCATATAAGGTTTAATCGACACGTGGACTCACAGTTCACATAACATATAAACACATAAGGCACGTATCACATATCCCATATAACACATAGTCACATAATTCATGTAGCACATAAGTTGAATTTCCAGGAGATATGTCTCGATATGTTTAGAATTAAAATCGGGTCAAAAAGAATATTTTATCGATCAATTATTGACTCAGAATGATCCATAAAACAAACGTCCTTTAGATACAAAGGAATTTAGGCTCGAAAATATTTTTAATAGAAGCAAAATATTTTTTTGAGTCTAAAGGTGTTCGCTTTGTATTAAACAGACGAACGGTTGATTTATTATGAATTTTTGAATATTTTTCAGAATTAAAACGGTCTCTGTATCATTTAATAATTAAATAATAGGGTTTGAATACCTAAATATGACTTTAAAATAATTTTATAATAATTATCGAGCCTTAAAAATAATTTAGAATAATATTTTAAAGTCCAAAACTATTTTTCAGAATTTTTAAATTAAAAATAAATAATTAAATCTATTTATTAAATCAATTTAAATCAATTAATAATTAATTAAGTTAATTAATCAATTAATATAAATTAATTGATTAATTAAAATAATTAAAATTAACTAAAATTAATTAACAAAATAAATCAGATTTGTTTTTGAATTTAAAATGAATTCTAGAATAATAATAATGAGTTTAGGGATTAATAATGAATTTTAGAAATTAAATAATAGATTTTTGAATTATTTTTAAAATAAAAAATTCAATAACAATTTAGGTGATTGGATTTGGGAAAAAGATGAATCAAAATCGTGTCAGATTCCCGGGTTGTGAAGAACACAACCGGGTCGGACTCCGGTGACCCCCTCCCCCTTGCCAGACTCCGGTCGTCGCCGACGAGCTTCCGGTAGGCTCCGACGAGGGTTAAAAATCATCCGATTTGACTGCTTTTTGGTTTAAATCGAAACCAGTTTCAATTTCATACCCAAATATGGCACCAATTCAAACAGCCAATCCACCGATCACGAAGTCCGGCCATAACCTCCATTAAAGCCGGTGGTTAAACAAGAAATTCCGGTGAACTCGGTTTATACCGATTCCTTAACCGAATCGAACATACCATATACGAAAATAAAGGCCAGAAAACATAGAATCGAATAGCTCTAATCACACATACCAAGAATCAAGAGCAAAACCAGAAATTCTAATAAAAAATTTAAGAAAATTCATTAGCTCGATTAATGACTTCTCGGAATCGTTTGGTACATATGAATATGTGAATCGACTCTAAAACACGCAGGGAAACTTAATCAATTATCAAAATTGTTCAATAACCCTTAGAATTAAAAGCCCCAAATTTGAGCTCAAGAATATTCAAGAACACTAATTTTTAATTTTCAGAAAAATCGAACTTCAATTTCTATATGTTACTGAACTCGGTTTTTGACATATAATATATCAAATTGACCAGAAAAATATTATCTACACGATGGAATCATCAACTCATATCAACAACATCAAGAACAAATTTTCATAATTTAATCATCAAATAATTAGAATATAAATAAATAAATAAAAAATTACCTTAATTGCTGCACTAAAATGGTTGATTGATTCAGAAAGTACTTTTCGAGAGCTTCGTTTTGATATATTACACGCTTAAATCGGAGTTCGGTAACGCCTTCGTTCGTGCGTTTGATTCGCGGGAACGTATCGTTTTTAAGGGGTTTTCTCTGTAATTACTATATTTTTACTGGTTATGAATGAGTAAACGAATAAAATGAAATAAGAAATATGCTATTTATATTTACGAAATATCGGTTCATTCTGGATCATTTTGTATCGTTAAATTAGTTGCTTAGCCGCTAAGTAACTGGAATAACGATCCGATTTGACATCAGTTTTGGATAATTATCCCAACCGGGCTTTTTATAAAACACTTTATACGAAAATAATGTAATAATATCCCGTCTTTTGAGAAAACGGGTTTTGTTGATTTGCCGAAATGATTATCGTATCGAAAATCTTGCGCCGGGCCGCGCACGGGTAAAACCGGAATCCGGATCGAAAAAGTCAAAACACAGAAAATGTCCGAAATCACCAGATTAGGTTAGGAAGGAGTTTTCGGAAGAATTTCGGGTTGTAAAAACGTAAAAACGGGTGAAGTCTAACGATTCCAGGATTTATAAAATAATTTTATAATTATTCAGAAAATAAATAATAAATTCATAAATCATTATAAAATCATATAACACTCCAAAAATTACCAGAAAAATACCTTAATTATCTATATTTTATTCTGGACATATTAAAATTAACATACTCATATTTTATTATATACAAACATCCAAATATTATTATCAACCATCAGATAATTCACCAAAAATTTATATAATATTCACATAATAATCATATATTGATACAAATAATTATACGATATTTCCCGGATGTTACACCCAAACTCATACAAGTTATCATGGGCCTTGTACATCATGTACCACAACCTGGAGTTGGGCACACCCTCGATGAAGAAGTTCAACTATTTTTTCAGCATCGGGAAATCCATTCCAGGTTATCACTTCTTTGTTGTCAACAAATGGTTGAACAATAAAGGTTTTAATGAAGGCAAAATCAGCCATGCGCGAGACTGGATGGAACATTTCTTTTATTTTTACAATGTGAAGAGGGCCCGTGTGCGTTTCAACCTGGAGCCAAGTAAGTAACACCTGCAGGGCGTGTCCTCACTTCAGGACGCGTCATTTCTCTTAATTTCCTTTCCTTTTTCTTGATTCTGATATCCCTGTTTTCTTTTAGACAAAAGGGTTCAAAGAGAGTTAACTGGAAAGAGGAAGAAAAGGGCAAAAAAGGTGTTGAGGTATGCTGAAAAGCATTTCAACCTTAAAGAGATGGTCACAGAGTCCAACCTCAAAAAAGTTGGGGATCTATCTGCAAGAGTAGGTTCCATTTGTAAATACCATGATTTTTTCAATGGGAAGCCCGTTCTTACAGCTTCTGAAAAAGCTAAGGGGCTTAATGCTACAGAGCTAGTTTAGCTTGACATAAGCAGACAAGTGGATTTAAAATAAGGTAAGTTCATAATATAGTGGATGCGTTATAATAGTTTTGTAGGACGCGTCCATGTTCCATATAACCTTTTCTTCCTTATGTCGTACTAGACGCGTCATAGTATTGAGGACGCGTCAATCGTTACTTGTTATCATGCTCAAATCTGTTTTATAACATTAATTTTAATCACTTGTTTAACCGAATACCTATTGGGATGCGTCTTCCATTATGGGCGCGTCGTATATATATATATATATTTTTTTTTTTCATGTATGATATTCACTTTGTCCAAGACATATACGTGTTTTCATAGTTCTCTTAGGGAGTATCCTAATACCAAAGATGCTTCATTGTTAACATATTTTTCTTGCTTTAAATTTACAACTTGCCTTGGTCGCATCATATTCCCAGGACGCGCCATTTTTGAAATATGCATAACTTTGGTGTTCACGAAAAGTTGCTATATCCATGCCTCCAGATTCCCTTTTAATCACATAGATAGGACACGTCATCCTTTTTGGCGCGTCAATAACTAATGTTTACTATGTTTCTCTGCAGATATGATTTCTCTCCCCAAGGGATTTGCTATTGGTGCTTCCAGAAAACCAAAAGTTGGGAGGACTAAACACACGGCTACAAAGACTGATCCAAAAGCTAAGGACCTTCCAGCTGTCGTGGTTCCCCGTCCTCCTCCAAATATTATTGACACAACTATGGTGGATATCTCAGAAAAGGAGGACAGGCCTTCTAAGTGCCATAAGACTATTCCAGATGATCAATCATTCGTTCTCAGATACCTGGGCACGTCCTTTTCTGAAACTTTCTTTGAAGAAGAGGTATGAGGGTGGACCTTCAAGATGGAGGAGCAAACTCAACAAGCTATGGTAAGGGCAACATCTAAGCTTCATTTGCACACAAGGCAGAGTGCTAACATGGCTGCCAGACTGAGGGTGCGTCTTGCTGCAACTGACACTGCCAAAAGCCAAGCTGAATATAAAATGAAATCCTTGGAGAAAAGTATGAACCTTTCTGATCAAAGAAAAAGATGCTGAGATCCTACGGTTACAACAAGACAAGACGCGTCTTGAGGGTGACAAGGCACATCTTGAGGGCCATGTCACCTCTGTGGAGAAGGCAATAGCAAGAATGACTACTCTGAATTCCACCATGCAGTTGGAGCTTGACACTTTGAATGATGACATGCTGCATGGTTCGAAAGAAGAGAAGAAACTGGTGTATCAGAATGGGTTTGCAGCTGGCTTTGAGGAGTGGTGTTCTGGGTTCATAGAAAATGACCCAAAATACACTTTTTCCTAATTTGATGAAAATACCCAAAAGTGGGTGAATGATTTCAAGATCAGGGTTGCAGATTCTACTAAGAATAAAAGGATCATCCTAGGCTTGGAAGAGGATGACGCGTCTCATGTGCCTTCTCCACTCCAAGCTCAACCTCCACCTTCTCCTCTAAAAGATCAGACAAACCACAGGACACGCCTCCTGCTTAGGACATGTCTTAAGTTATTAATGAAGTTTCCTGAACAATTTAAGGGTGTAGGTCCCTTTAAGCCTTGCAGTTTGTAATCTTATAACTTTTCATTTCTGGATTTTGTTTGCTGGTACTTTTCCAAGGTTTTATATCATGAATTCTTTTCATGCATATTTTGTTTTCCTGGTATCATGTCTTCACAGAGTTATTTAACAAGTAATATAATGGGCACGTCTTTAGCTTAAGACGCGTCTCCTTTTGCTTAAGATCACCTATAGGAAATTCTTCCTAATGACGATGCATCCTCATTTCACTTGCATCCGAGTTTCCCTTAATTTCCCTTATAAATAAATCATGTTACTGCTACCGCCTTAATATTGTAAACCAGGGATTATATTGTAAGGATGCATCCTCATTTCAGGAGGCATCTACCTTACTAAATTATGCTGCACTTTTGTTTTACCTTAACTTTTTAACGAGTCGTACGGAGGGTGCGCCTTTGCATCAGGACGTGTCCTCACTACAATTGTATCCAAATTTCCCTTAGTTTTTCTTATACACAAGTCTTTCTTACTGTTAACTCTTTAAAAAGTTACCATGTAAGGGCGCGTCCTTATATTAGGAGGCATCTACCTTACTTGCTAGTTTGATTCAAGCGCCATAAACTATCATCAACATCATGTGGGGGCACCGTCATATTTTTCTTGCAAGTTAACACCACATATTTCTTTTTAGGGCGCGTCCTGCCTTGATGACGCTTCAAGATATAACTTATTAGTCCTTTTGTTTTGCAATAAGATCAATTAACAACAATCATCAAGTCTTAAAGAAATTTTCAAAGTCTTTATTAATAATGCGCTCTAGTGTCAAAAGTGCACCGATCCCATGGCTACTATTCTCTGTGGGGAATTTATTTTAAAATACGAGATCCTTCAACTAGTTCTAAGGTAAGATAGTACATGCACTACCCCCATAGGCTAGGAGGAATTTTATTTCTTCTAATCTACGATTCAGGCAAAACTCTGCTTAATTTAATAGAAAACATAAATAATATGTAAGGGGCCTCAGACACGCCTTACTGATAATACTTTTGGAGATGCCATGCATTCCATGCTCGTAGAACAAGTTTTCCTTCCAAGTCTTCAAGGTGATATGTCCCTTTCCACAAGATTGCTTTTATCCTATATGGTCCTTCCCAATTAGCTCCAAACACCCCATGCTGGAGAATTCTTGTGTTAGGCATAACCTTCCTGAGCACCAGGTCTCCCACCTTCAGCAACTGTACCTTTACTTTCTTATTATAATACCTTGTAGCACGCTGTTGATACGCTGCGAGCTTTAACTGAGAGTTCTCCCTTATTTCTTCCAGAAGATTGAAATGAAGTCTCTGGGAAACTTCTGCATCTTCTTCTACATAACGATCTCTGCGAAGCGATCCTGAACCAACTTCTACGGGAACCATAGCCTCATACCCGTAAGTGAGCATAAATGGGGACTCTCCCCTAGTAGACCTTAGAATCGTGTTGTAAGACTATTACACCTTTGGGAGTTCTTCAGGAAAATTGCCTTTGCGTTCCTCTAGCTTGGTCTTGAGAGTATGCTTTATTATCTTGTTAACAGCCTCCATTTGTCCATTACTATGTGGATGATAGACTGCTACAAATTCCTTTTTAATCTTCAAATCCTCATATAGCTGTCGCAACTCCTTGCTATCAAACTGATTTCCATTGTCGGAGACAAGCTTATATGGTATCCAAAATCTGCACACAATGGAGTTGAAGACAAAGTCTTTGATTTTCTTTACTGTAATGGTTGCCAATGGTATGGCCTCGACCCACTTTGTAAAGTAATTAATGGCTACAACAACATACTTGACATCTCCTTTAGCTTTTGGTAATTCCCCAATCAGATCAATTCCTCACATAGAAAATGGCCATGGAACCACCATAGATGTCAAAAGTGTTGCTGGCATAGATGAGTAGTTTGGAAAGCGTTTACAGTGATCACATGCTCTAACAAAACTCGTAGCATCCTCCTTCATCATTGGGCAATAATAACCTTGGCATAAAATCTACATTGCCAACGAGTTACCCCCTGAGTGATTGCCACAAATTCCTTCATGTAACTCCCTCTAGATATAATTTCCTTCTTTCTTATCAACACACCTGAGCAGCGGCTGATTGAAGCCTCTCTTATACAAAACTTCATCATACACCATATACCGCGCAACCTTGTAGCGGAGTCGTCGAGCCTTGAAATTATCCTCAGGAAGTGTTCCTTTGTTAATGTAGGCGAGAATAGGCGTCATCCATGTTCCCTCAGAAGCTTCATCCACCTGCATTACTTCTATCTCTGGGATACTGGGAATCTCCTGGATTTCCAAACGTATACATCCTAATAGCACTGCTTCCTGCTGAGACCCCATTTTTGCCAGAGCATCTGCCTTGATGTTCTTCTCTCGTGGTACACATTCCATTCTAACCTCCTTGAACTTCCCAATCAACCGTACTGTGCACCTTAAATACAACTCCGTTCGTGGCCCTCAAGCTTGAAATCCACCATTCACCTGGTTTACCACCAACTCTGAATCACTTTTTACAATTAATTTTGTACCCCCATTTATAAAGCAATCTTCAGGCCATTGATTAGAGCTTCATATTCTGCATCATTGTTCGTAGCATAGAACTTTAAAGTGGATTGCGCTCATCAGATGATGACCTTCCGAAAACACAAGCACTATATCTGCGCCTGTCATTGTTAATTGCTCCATCCACATGCAAAATCTACCATTGGTGTGGAAGCTCTTCTTTTGGTAATAAGTTTAATATATGCTCAGGACATGGAGGATGCAATTCCACCAGAACTTTATCATCAATTTCAGAATCAAACTCCTATAGGAAATTAGCTAGAGCTTGTCCTTTGATTGTGGCACGAGGCATGTATTCTAAGTCCAACTGCCCCAATTCCACAGCCCTTTTTAAAATCCTTCATGTTAGGAAATGAATAATACACAGAGGGGGGGGGGGGTGAATGTATTTTACTGGTTTTAGGCTTTTCTTGAATATTTTTAGCTTCGTTGAACAAAGTAAATTTAATCTTGTAGAAATGTGTTACTGCATGAATTTAAACATGCAAGAATAAGGAACACAGATCTTTTCAAAACTCACTTAATTTTGTATTAAAATTAAGAATGTTTTGCTACGAAATTTTTAGGCTCTTTGATGTTAAAGAGCTTAGCTTCTCCCTGAGAGTGTTACAAGATTTCTATCTAAATTGTTACAACTGACTTAGCACCAGTGTTAAATTTATAACTTAGTTAACTGCTGGTTTACACAGTGTGTAATAAGACATGTTATTAGCTTTTCTAAACTGTCACTTGTCATTTCTATTTATAGAAAATTAGATCTTCCGTTTCTGGCTTAGCATATCTTTAGCATCCCGTGTTCACTTTAATCTTCCTCTGTCAGTTAATCTTTGCCATTGATCTTGCACATTCTTTAAGCTGCTTTTTGTAGACTTGTCAATCCAGCTGTTGGATTGTTTGTTGATTGTGTATCTTAGATATTGAATTGATCTGCAACTTTGTACTTTGAGATTGTACCTCGAGATATCCAGTTTAGGTCTATAAAATACTTGATATCTCGATAAGTATATTGGCTAGTCGAGATCTCCAGTACTCTATATTTAGTTTGGCTTGTAGAGGTCTTCAGTTCTCTATAAGAGAATTTTGGCTTGTCGAGATCTCTAGTCTTCACATCTTCACTTTGACTTATCGATAACTCTTAGTTCTCTAGTAGCCTCTTGACTTGTCGATATCTCAGAGTTCTCTAGTCAAATTTAACTTGTTGATATCTCAGAGTTTTCTAGTCAAAATTTAACTTATCGATGTCTCAGAGTTCTCTAGTCAAAATTTAACTTGTCGATGTCTCTGAGTTCTCTAGTGAATTTTGACTTATCGATATCTCTGAGTTCTCTAGTAGACTTAAACTTATCAATAACTCAGAGTTCTCTACTAAATGTAGACTTGTCGATAACTCTGAGTTCTCTAGTGAAGAAATGACTTGTCGATATCTCCAATCTTCAGTTCTTCAATTTGGCTTGTCGATATCTTTCTGAGTTCTCTAGTAGCTTTCCTGACTTCTCGATAAGCTAGTCTGGAGTTCTCGAATGACTTCTCTATAACATTAAATCTATGACTTGTAGAGATCTTGACTTAGAGTATTTTTCCTAAAACAGATTTGTTCAACTCCAAGATTCTTCATAATTCTTCGGAGGCATGATCTTCTTGATCTTCTTCCAGATAGAATTCTTAAGCTTGACATTGTTTATAGAAAAAGTCTCCAGTCTGCTACTTTGACATTTTTACAGACTTTAAATGTTACAAGTACAAAATACAGATTAATATAACAATACAACTTACTTAGGGTTGATAAAATGTCTTAGTCTTGTTAAAGTGCAGGCATGTCTTTTACAACAATCTCCCCCAATTTGTGAGAAGATTGCTTAACACAAATACATGCCTGTTAACAAGACTAACCCCAAGTTTAAAATGATGGAGAATAAAATTAATATATAAAGATTGATAAAATTACAACTTGTACAACATAAGATTCACAAGGTTCAATGATTACAAGACTCGGGTAAAGACAGTTTTTACATCTGATTCTTCTCTAAGTTGATCCTTCAATTTGTCAAGAATTTCAAGTTCTTCTATGATAGGTGTTCCACTTAGAGCTTCTACAAGTTTTTGTCTTGCTGCCTTAGGATAACCTTGGTCCAGAACCTCTATGCAGAATCTTGAGAATCCACCAGCTCTGATGTTTAGGAATCTCCCATCTTTATAAATTCTGCTCATTCCTTTTGCTTTCAACTCGTCTGATCTTTTTATGTTCATGTCTATTTCTTCATCATGCCTCCTTCTTCTTTCTTCAGCTTCAGCCTCATCTCTTTTCTTGGTTTCCTTCCTTTCAATCAACCATTCAGCTAGAGATGATCTCCATGCCCTTGTAGCAGTATCCTTGTCTTTAAACAAACTTATCACTCTCTTAATTTCTGTGGGAGCCAAAAAATCCATTAACTTTTTATCTAGAAGAGTGAATGTGCCATCCTTAAAATAAAATTATAACTTCTCTCAGGGATATAATCCAGACTCTAACAATTTCCTCAGCTAGATGTTGGAAATGGTCTTCATCTGAGATGCACCAATTTAGAGGTAGAAAGTCAGATTCTTTAAAACACTTCCAGATGGCCCTTTCAGTGACTTCCACTTTTTTTACAGGCTTGACTTTCTTAGGCTTTCTCCCAATAGATTTGTGCTTGAATTTTAGTGAAGGTTTAGCTAAAGGTAGGTTTGTCATTTTCTTGAGATTAGTTTGGCCTGAGGTGATTGGAATTTTTAGGAAAGAATTTGTTGTTTGTTTATACAGAAATTTTGACTTAGATGGTTGGGAAGGTTTAATGTTTGAGATAGGTGATGTTGTAGGTTGAGCTGAGGTTTGAGTTGGTTGTGTTTGGATTTTTAGGGTTTTCTGAGTTTCTGAATCATCATGAGGCTTTCTGCTCTTCCTCTCACCTCTTCTCTTCTTTTCTTCATCGTTCTTGTCATCCTCCTTTTTCTTCTCTCCACCCTTGCTCCCAGATGGCTTACTGGACTGACTAGGATTTGAGCTAGAAGGATTTTGATCATTCTTCTTCTGCTCATCCTCATCCAAGTCATCCTTGTTGAACTGTGTTTTGAGCAAGTTGGCTTCTGTATTTTGCAGATATCTCCTCAGTAGCTTTATCATGTCCATATCATCATTGTTCTTGTTTTTCTTAGCTTTTAAGCTAGTTCCTAGGATCATGATAAGCTTCTTGTTGCTCATGACTTAGTCTTTGAGGATATTGAAATGTCTGAATTGTCTGGTGGTTGGACAGATGTATGCTATACCCTTACTTGGCTGTAGATATGCTTCATGAAAGGCAGCTACTTGAGCATCTCTCAGTGCAGTTAATAGCATGGTATCTTCACGAGTTATAACTCTAACTTTGCTGATAAAGATATCTAACTCAGATTCCTTCCTTGAGATAAGGCAATTGCGGGACATCTGCATACATCTGTCTATCCCTGAGTAATTTGTATTAACAACTATCTTCTCTTCCATAAAGTTGTTCTTATTGACCTTGATCACTCTTATGAAATTGATTATCTTGTCCGGGGCCTTTTTATATGTGAAGTGATTGTTGTTGAGAGAAGCTTATAAGGCTTTGAGTAGTTCTTCAAACTCTCTACTCAGACTAGGTCCTTCAGCAGACCTAATAAGTCTCTCCATGTCAAGATCAACTTCTTTAGATTTCTTTTCAACACCCTGGACTTGCTGTTGAGATGACCTTGATCGTGTCAACCTAGCCTCTATCTCCCCCTTAGTCTTGTTGACAGGCATTAGAAGGGGAGTAGGAATTCCAGGCCTGAGTTGTTCAGGTAGAGAAGGTAGTGGTACGTTGAGTTTTCCCATGATGGATCCCAAAGCTATAGAATTCTGCATTTGAAGATGCTTATGTGAGTCCACCAGGGTTTGGATATCTGTTTGTTGACTCTTGAAAAGAGATGTCAAGGCCTGAACTTGTGCAGTGAAAGAAGAGTTGGAGTCTTGTAATGCTGTGATTTGACCTTGTAAAGACTGAATTTGCAGATTTGTTGAAGTGGATTCAGGCTGATAAGAGCTGTTAAATGTGTCAAGGTGTTCTTCTACAACCTATTTGATCCCTTCCATTAGCAAAGCTGAAGGCTTATATCTGCTCTGGTGAAGTTGGTCCAGCTGGACCTTGGTCTCATTTGAGTGAGTAATTTGTTTCTGGATCACTGTATGGAGATTGGTGAAAGATAGTTTGAGGTTTTTGACTTCCTTCTCAATAGAGGCAAGATCCATCCTAGTCATTTGCTCAGTAAAATGCTTGAATTTAAAAGAGATATGCTCTTGAGATGGTATGATCTTGTCCATCTTCTCATTCACCAATTTTTTTATTCTGTCTTCATGGCCAGTAAGCTTGATTTCAAGAGCTTTACCAAATAGATGAAATGCTTTGAGCCGAGCTTTGTATACATTTGTAATGGCATCATAGACAGCTTCTGGACTCAAGTCTTTTGCATTGCTTCCCAGAATAGTGACATACTCTTCTCTGAATCCATCCAGAACTTGATTAATCTCCAAGGCAAAATCATCAGACAGCCATGCATCCACATTTCCATCTTGCTCAGCATCATTGACAATTTTCTCCTTTTTCTCCTCAACCCCTTCATTGTAAGAAAGCATGATAGCTTGATAGTCCTAGTTGCTCATATTTGAAGTCAGGAGATGCTGTGAGATGTTGGCCAGTCCAGATATCTGCTCTACTAGTAGATCATCTATAGAAGTTGGTTGAGAAGCAGATTCTTGTAGCCACTGAGAGAGTATGTGAGGTTGTTGAGGTTGTGAGGTGGATGATTCATCAGAAACACCTGTGACTGGGGTCACAGTTTGACTCACAGATTGCTCTGTGGTTATGACAATGTGTTGTCCTCCACTTGTAGTGGGAACCTCCAATTGAATTGGAGGGGATTTGACTGGGTTACTGTCATGTATACCATCCTCAAACCCTTGTATGTCTTGCAACACACTGGCACTTGAATATTTTATACTTGCCTCCCCTATGACAGGATCATGGGTAATTGTACTCCTAGCTTCATCTGCAAAGGCAATTTCTGCTAGGGTTGTGAGGGGAGTTGTCCCTACATGAGGAACCTCCAATTGAATTGGAGAGGATTTAGATAACTCCCCCTCAGGAGTACTACCCTCAAACCTTTCAGTCTGTGAAGACTGTTTTGCACATGAAGGTGCATTAGAAGTATCCATGGGGTCTTCAGTAAAAACTGATGAATCCCCCATGTTTGTGATGATGTCATCAAGGTCTACCCCAGCATGTAGCCTCTCACCATCTAAATGGAGTGTCTGGGTGGTGAGCAAAGCTTCTTGAGCTAAGTCATTTGATTTTTGTTGCACTTGAGAAGTGGATTCAAGTGGAGTTAGAATAGAAGAAATTTTAGTTATAAGAATTTGTTGCCCATTTGTGAGTGTTAGAAACTCCCCATGAATAGATGAAGGAGCTTCAAGTGATGTGTCCTCACAGTGTGTGCCTTCCTTGTTTCTTCTATAATACACTTGAAGTGCTTTTTGTGCTGGCTGTGCAGACTCACTCCTGGTTGTTTTTACAATTGCATCTTATTGGGAAGATGTAGAGGAGGGTAGAGTGGTCAACTCAGTTTGTTTACTCCTTTTGGATCTTTTGACCAGAGGTTTCTCTCTTTCAGCTCTCTCCTCACCACTCTCAGTTATCACAGCTAGGTTTATCCCCTTTCTCTTCTTTTTACTCACCTCATCCTTTTGAGAAGATGAGGTGGTTGGTTCCCTAGCTTTTAAGGGTTTTGAAAGAATAGTTGCAGCTTGGGAAGATCCCTATTGGTGTTCCTGTGTTTGTACTTCCACAGGTTCAGTAATCATAGCTGTGCTAAATTGTACATTAGATCTCATATTAGGCATATGATAAGGGTATGTCCTAAACCTCTCCACCATAAATGGAGTGATTTTCAGACTTACATTGACCTTATTCATTGTAGTAAGTGAGCCAAATATTATTTTGGACACTTGCTTACAATTTCCTAATTTAGTACTATCTATACCATTCAGTAGGTGTATGTCTGCTATTTTATTATTTAAAGTGGACATAATAAATCTAGGGAAGAAAATTTCCTTATCTTTAGCTGACAGGGGCATAGTTAGCCTGGTTGCAAGTTCTTCCAGGATCAGCAGGCCAACATTCAAGTGTCTGTTGTGAGCAATTGAATACACTAGCTTTTGCACCACACTTGAAATGTTGTCATATCCTGTCTTCCTGCATGTAAAGGCTCTCACCACTGAATCAAAAATGAATGACCACTCCTTCATTAGATTAGTTCTGTTTGGGCTTGATAAGTTGATTCTTCCTCCATAGTTGATGAAGTCCAGACACTCAATCAGCTCATCAGGAGCTGGTACCTCCACCAGATTTGTAGTAGGCAGTCCCAAAGCTAGGTTCACATCCTGCTCATTAAACTCAATTTGTTGATCTCCAACTGAGCAAGTCACTACCAAGGATACATCATCATCATGCATCATAGTCCTCACCAGAGCTGTAGTCCAAAAAGCATGCAACACAGCTAGGTACAACACTGGATTAGCAGTCAAGGCTCCTGCAATGTAAGATTCAGACAGAAATTTCACAAACCCCTTGAAACTGTCAGGGGCTTGGTTAGCATCAGTAAAAGCCAAGAAGTTTATTCCTTTCTCTGGATAGTTGCTCTAATAGTGGTTTGTGTCATTGTAGTTTAGTAAGAGAGAATGGGGAAGAAGAATTTTTGAGAAAGGAGTAGAGACGAGTGAGAAATGGGTTTTTGCTTGAAAGGCTAGGTCAATTTAGATCTCGAAATTTGTAAGTATGTGCATGTATCGAGAAGTCTAGATATTTATAGTAAAAGTAAATGACTTGTCGAGAACTCAAAAATAGACGATTGGAGTTTGTCTATCGAGAAGTCATTTTAAGAAATGAAATACATATCGAGAAGTCATTTTAAATTACTCTTTTAAAGAACTCAAAATTGACTTATCGAGATGTCAGATAAATACCCAGTTTGTCCAAAAAGTGGACTGAATTAATTACAACTTTTATTTGAATAAATTCAAAATAAAATTAGAATAAAATTTCCAAAAGTATTTTATCAAAATAATTTATTAAATTAAATTATTTCAGTTCTGAGTTATTGATAAGTCAAAAATTACACTTGTAGAGAACTCCGTGAATTGACACTACTAAAGAACTCTACAAAGACTTATCGATAAGTCATATTAAACCTATCAAGAAGTCACTCGAGAAGTCAGTAATTGACTTATCAAGGACTCACTCGATAAGTCCTAAAATGACTTGTCGAGTAGTCAATTTGACTTATCGAGAACTCAGTTCTTTATATACTTTTGGTTTTTGTAATTCTGCCTTGTGTTAATTTTACATATTAAGAATGTAAATTAAAAACTGAGTAGTTTACTTAGAATTTGAAAAATTCCCAGTTGAGTTTGAATTTGAAAAACAAATATGCAGAGATTTCTGAAATATTTATAATTCATATTTCAGTTAATTTCCAATTTAATCAAATTAATTTTGATTTACTGGAGACTAATCTGTTGCAAAACATTAGCTGAGTTCTTAGCTTAGGATGAAGCGTTAAGCATTCCAATTTTACCTACAAGTCTAGTGAATGTTGCTTTATCCAAAGGTTTAGTAAAAATGTCAGCTAATTGTTTTTCTGTAGGAACAATATTCAGCTTCATCTGTAGAAGTTGATACAGATTGTTGTTTCTTGCTATACCAGGATACAATTCTTTGTCTAAGAAATTGACAGCTTCCACTAGTTCTCTTTATGTCAACCCTGCATTCAGCAAAATCTGCATCTGTGTAATCAACAGCTTCAAAACCAGTTCCTTTAGGATACCATAATCCCAAGTTTGGAGTTTCCACAAAGTATCTGAAAATCTTCTTTCTCCCCTTGAGTTTGTGCAATTAAATTCAGGTGTATGAGATGAGCTTCCATTTTCATGATTTTCCTGTTGAGTAGTTTTTTATTTTTCTTTTCTGACAGACTACAAAACTTCAACTTGAGAAAACTCCAACTTAGGCATGTCTCTTACTAACTCCTTTTTGACAAGGTGTTAATTTCCTTGAAATTCAAGTGAGATGGATTTTTATGCCATAGCTTGTTTACTTCTTCTCATGCCTTGGTGTAGAAGCAACAAACACCATCCTTATTTGTTGAGTCAAACTCTGCAACAAACAAGATTCCTTTCCTTACTCCTTTCAGAACAACTTCACTAGTTTTCTTGCTGATAACAATGCATTTTTCTTTGTTGAGTAAGACTTAAGGTCTTTGTCTGCAAATTTGCTAACTCTGAGAAGATTCACTTCAAGACCAGCTACCAGTGCTACATCATCAAAGACAATATTTTCGGAAACAATCTTGCCATATCCCATTGTGAATCCTTTACTGTTGTCTTCAAAGGTCACCAAAGGGCCAGCTTTCTTCTCAAACTGTAATAGCAGGGCCTTATCACCTATCATATGCCTGGAACAACCACTATCTATGATCCAGATGACTCTCTATACTATGCCTTGCACACAATGGAAACCCAAACAGTATTGGGTAGTTTCTTCTTAGTAACTTGTTCAGCAGAAGTAGAATGAGTTGTTTTAGAAAAATAGAATTCAATGACTGTTATACATATTTTCCTTCTGATGTGGACTCATTTCTTATTTTTTTAAGGTCTACTCTCAGTTTGTGGCAACTCTTCATTACTTTCAAGTTGCAAGGAATGCAATCAAACTTGTCACAGAATGAATATGGATCATTTCAATTTGCTTTATTGTATTTGCAAGTTCCTTCAGTTGGATTGCTAACAACCTTTTTACAAAGGTGAGTTAGATGATTTTCAGAGCCACACTTTTCACACTTCTTTCTAGGAGCATTGGCAACATAAGCAAAATTATTGCTTTTGTTTATCCCTATTTTCCCATTTCTATTTTTCCTTTTCTTTCTTACATCTTCAGTTTTGGTTTCTTTAACAGGAGTCTTGGGACTTTGTTTGTTAATGAGCTTCTCTTTAGTATTGGAAGACTGAACTGATTCTTTAATTTTCTTCTCTTTAACTTCATCAACAATTTCTTCCTTTATAATCAATTATTCTTCACTGAAGTTGACTTCACATGCTTTGAATATAGGTGCATTAATCTCTTTCAAAAAGGTTGGAGCATTCTCAGTTTTCTTTGCTTTCCCTTTGTCACCTATAGTCTTCTTTTTATCATTCATGGCATCATAGTCATGGCCAATATCAATGTGTTCACATGGCTTATTCTTCTCATGATACTGTCCGACTAGTTCAGATGCATTTATGAAAGATTTCATCTTCACTTCATTCTTTTCCAGCTTCTCCCTTAGCACTACTTCAATTTCATTTGAACGCTTGAGCTTGTTCTTTAGATAAGCATTTTCTTATTTTAAAGCTTCAAGCTCCACCAACAACAATTCAGTTTCTTGCTTCTCACTTTCAAGCTTCTCATTTATCTTTGTCAATCTGCTAACTTCTTCATTAGCAATAACCATGCTTGTGTGAATGTGAAACATTTATGTGCTCATCATTTCAACAGTTTCCTTATATTGATTCATATTTAAATCAATAGTAGTAAGAGTTGGTGTCTGTGCTTTTGATGAGGGTGATTCACCTTGCTCCAAAGCCATGAGTGCATAATACCAAATTCTTCATCTTCATCATTCTCAGAGTCATCCCAACTTTTACCCTCTGCAATATGAGCTTTACTTTGTTATTTCCTTAGAAGAGCTTCATACTTTGCTTCAAGTTCAAGATAAGCCTTGTCTTTCTTTGCTTTCTTGGGTTTCCTGCGTTCTGTAGCAAAGTGGCCTTGTTCATCACAATTGAAGCATCTAATATTAGATCTGTCAACAGATCCAGTTTTGTAGTCATTCTTGCTATCAGAATTGTACTTCCCTTTTTCTTTCCAGCTGCTGTCTTTATTGAAAGTTTATCCTTTACTCCTGAAGTATCTTGGCTTCTTTACTCTAATATTAGAGAATTTTCTAGCCAAATAGGCCATTGACTGATCTATCTCATCCAGTTCTTCAAGAGTGTAGAACTCATCTTTTTCTAATTCCAGAATGACTTGTTCCTGTGAATCATTTGTTCTTTGCTCATTTGTTGAGGCAACTGGTATTTGAGATCTTGATTCATCAGTCGATGTTTGGCTTTCATTGATAATTAAAGCACTTGAACCATCTACAACATGTCCTTGGTCAGATCTCAATGATTTTCTCTGAATCATTTCAAGTTCATATGTTTTGAGAATTCCATATAGAACTTCCAGTGTTATCCTACTTAAGTCTCTTCCTTCCCTAATTGCTGAGATTTTCTGTTTCAAATGATCAGGGATAGTAAGCAAGAACTTCAGGTTCACTTCTTCAGCTTCATAATATTTGTCATGAAGCTGCAAATCATTTATCAGCTTGTTAAACTTTTCAAACACATCAGTAATACTTTCCTTTGGCTTTGCCATAAAACCCTCATACTGTGAAATCAATATTCTTCTTTGGTTTGACCTAACTTCTTCAGTTCTTTCACAGAGTATCTCAATCTTTTCCCATATTTGCTTGGTAGTGTCACAGTTGATAATGTTGTTGTACATCACATTGTCTAGTGACTCAATCAATATTAATTGCAAGCTACTATGTAGGGAGACTTTCTCCTTTTCAGGGTCAGAATACTCAAAAGGATCTTTTGGAGAAAAATGAGCTGGGATGACCATGTCTCCATCTGTAGATTCCTCAACTCTAACCATAGGAATGAAGGGTCCATTCTTAAGGATCTGAATGTAGAGTGGATTGGCCATCCTGATAAACAGCATCATTTTCTTTTTCCAAAGAATGTAGTAAGCTTTGTCAAAGGTAGGAATTTTGATGCTACTGATTTTCTGTGTATTCATTCTTCCAAGATCTTTTATCTGTTTACTTTCAGATTTTGCTCTGATACAACTTGTTAGGAAATGAATAATACAAAGGGGGGGGTGAATGTGTTTTACTGTTTTAGGCTTTTCTTGAATATTTTTGGCTTGGTTGAACAAATTAAATTTAATCTTGTAGAAATGTGTTACTGCAGGAATTTAAACATGCAAGAATAAGGAACACAGATCTTTTCAAAAATCACTTAATTTTGTATTAAAATTAAGAATGTCTTGCTATAAAATTTCTAGGCTCTTTGATGTTAAATAGCTTAGCTTCTCCTTGAGAGTGTTACAAGATTTCTATCTAAATTGTTACAACTGACTTAGGACCAGTGTTAACTTTATAACTTAGTTAACTGTTGGTTTACACTGTGTGTAATAAGATATGCTATTAGCTTTTCTAAACTGTCGCTTGTCATTTTTATTTATAGAAAAGTAGATCTTCCAATTCTGGCTTAGCATCCCGTGTTCACTTTAATCTTCCTCTGTCACTTAACCTTTGCCATTGATCTAGCACATTTTTCAAGCTACTTTTTGTAGACTCGTCAATCCAGCTGTTGGATTGTTTGTTGATTGTGTATCTTGGATATTAAACTGATCTGCAACTTTGTATTTTGAGATTGTACCTCGAGATCTCCAGTTTAGGTCTATAGAACACTTGACATCTCTATAAGTATATTGGCTTATCGAGATCTCTGGTACTCTATATTTAGTTTAGCTTGTAGAGGTCTTCAGTTCTCTATAAGAGAATTTTGGCTTGTCGAGATCTCTAGTCTTCACATCTTCATTTTGACTGATCGATAACTCTTAGTTCACTAGTAGCTTCTTGACTTGTCGATATCTCAGAGGTCTCTAGTCAAATTTAACTTGTCGATATCTCAGAGTTTTCTAGTCAAAATTTAACTTGTCAATGTCTCAGAGTTCTGTAGTCAAAAATTAACTTGTCGATGTCTCTGAGTTCTCTAGTGAATTTTGACTTTATTGATAGGGATAGATATTGTGTCCTCAGCTGGCCCTATTTTCTCAGCGGGCATTGAGATCCTAGGATCCAAATTGAAATCAAAGTCTCGGGGGTCTTCCAATTCCATTCCTGTACTTGAGGGCGCGTCCTTATAAGCAGGAGCATCCACCTCAGGACAAAGCATACTTTTATACATTGTAGAGGGCGTGTCCTTCTTTGGAGGAGCATCAACCTCATGCACATGTTCACTCTCCAAGGGCGCCTTTTTCTTTCGAGGAGCATCCACCTTGGGATCACATTTCAAACTTTAAAAGGTTTCACTCCCCCCTTCTAATTTTTCTCCATTAACTCCCTTTATACAACATCCCCTTCATGATTTATCATTACTTTTTCCATACTATAAATTCTCGAAACATTCCCCAACACCAAAAAAGAGGTATCTGTCATATGAGGTTTTTCTTCCTCCGGATCCTCTACAAAATAATGGGCGTGAACTTCCCCATTTGGCTTTATTTGGATATCTGTCGTATCCTCTTCGGGAAGGTCTTTCCCTTCATACCTTCTCATGCGGAATTCCTTAACAGCCTTGTGATAGCAATTACGTGATTCATACTGTGATCCCCTCATGTTGCCTACTCCGTTGGGTGTAGGGAACTTTATCATCAAGTGATGTATCGAGGTTATCATTTTGAAGGCTCATAACCAAGGTCTGTCCACCAACACATTATGCACGGATTCATGATCCAACACTTTGAATTCTATCATTTGAGTAATAAACATGGCCCCTTCCCCGAGTGTAACAGGAAGTCTAATCGAACCCATAACCCTCACTGCTTCTTCGGTAAAGCCATAGACATGTGCATCTTCAAAATTCATATCACTGTCTGGGAAACCCAATTTTTTGTATGTGCTGTAGTACAAGATGTTTGCGGAGCTCCCGTTGTCCAGGAAAACCCGATGCACGTTCATTGTCCCAATAAGCATGGTTATCACCAACGCGTCGTTATGGGGATGATGCACCCATCTTGACTCACTTTCTCTGAAAGTAATATCAGAAGACTCTCATTTAAATATTTTTGGTGGTCTATCCTTCAAGCTATGAATGTTGGTGAGTGGTTGATGTCGCGCTTCCCTTGCATTTCTCTCCAAAGCTCGATTACTATCACCAATAAATTGATGTCTTCCAAAAATTTCCCTAATACTTCCAGCTCTTTGGAACTTGACATCTGCTGGCTTTTCATCAACATCGGCTTATAGGGGATGCCTCTCATCTTTGCCCTTGTCATCGTTTCCCCTGCGTCATTTCACCTTGTCGATCCATTCTCCCAGATACCCAGCTTTGATCAATTCTTTAATTTTATCCCTTAAATGATGACATTCATGATTATCATGCCCGGCAGACTCATGGTACTCGTAGTATTTCTTCTTGTCTCTACTCTTTCAGGAGGTCAAGCGTTCTAGTTTCTTAAAGATTCCCCTGTCCTTGTTTACTCTAAAGATGTGATCAATGGATGCAGCCAAGGGAGTATAATTGTTTACCCTCTTTTCATAATTTGACGGTGGACTCCACTCTCTCTGCATGCTCGTGGCATTTACCCTATTGGGGCTCTGAGCATTACGTCGATATTCTGGACTTACAGACCTATCCCTCATCTTAGCTCGCCCCTTTGAGTTGGGGTGTTATCATTATTTCTGGTATCAGCGAGCGACCGTTCGATCGCCTTGAAGGATTCGGCCTACGCAAGTACGTCAGCTAATGATACAGGGTCTTTTCCTTGCAGATGTTTCCAAAAATCTTTCCCCACATGCAGACCATCTATAAGAAGTATTTTCAGCATCTCGTCCGTTATACCTCTTACCAAGGTAGACTCTGCATTGAACCTTTTGAAGTATAAAGTCAAGATTGCTCCTTCCTTTTGTTTCACATTTTCCAGTGTGGGAGCAGGTGGAGTATACTTCACCGTGCTTTGAAGCTGAGTCAAAAATAAAGTTTTCATTTGTTCCCAAGACGTGATAATACCTGGACCAAGTTTCGGGAACCACTATTGAGCACATTCTCTAAAGGTGGCTGCCAAAAGATGATACCATGCCAAATCAGGTACTTGGTATACATCCATTTCTATGTTAAAACGTCCCAAGAACTCCAAGGGGTCAGAGTTTCTAGAAAAACGCAAGTTATTGATTGTGTTCCTGTAATCAACGGGTAACTATGCTTCCCTTACAACATCAGAGAAGGGGGATGGAGCTTGTGCAGTTATCGTAACCCTTCCTCCTTCCAGATGGTTGAGCAGCCTCTTTAGATCATTCACGTTAAACGTTCCAACTTTAGGAATGGTTTGAACATTGATTTGTTTGGGTTGCTCCACAATCCATTGTTGTTCCCCTTGGTTACCCCCCGGGTGTACCGGTGGATCTTGCCGCCCCTCTCCTTGAGGCTGCGGTTGTGGCATATTACCATTTTGATTTTGAACATCCCCTTGCCCACGAGGTCCCTCCTGGCCATGCATCGGTAACTCATCGTTGTTTTGCAACCTTTCCTGAATTCGAACGTAATCTCTGTCATGAGGACGTGTCCCCGATCCATTGCCCGTAGCGCTGTGTGAAGCTATAGGAACTGTAATATCCGGGATATGATGTGTAATTTTTTTTATCAATAAATGATTATTATGTGATTTTTGGTGAATTATCTGATGATTGGTATTATTATATGGATGTTTATATGTGGTAAAGTCTAGGTACGTTAATTTTATTATGTCCAAAATAAAATATAGATAATTAAGGTATTTTTCTGGTAATTTTTGGAGTATTATATGATTTTATATTAAGTTATTAATTATTTTCCGAATAATTACAAAACTATTTTATAAAGCCGGGAATCGTCCAACCTCAACCATTTTTACGTTTTTACAATCCGAAACTCTTCGGAAAACTCCTTCCTAACCCGATCTTATAATTCCGGACATTTTCCGTGTTTTGACTTTTTTGATCCGGATTACGGTTTGACCCGTACGCGTCTCGGTGCAAAATTTTTGATACGATAATCAATTCGATAGACCAACAAAACCCGTATTCTCAAAAGACGGGATATTATTACGTTATTTTCGTATAAAGTGTTTTATAAGAATTCCGGTTTGGATAATTATCCAATACAGGTATCAAAACGGATCATTTTTGCAGTTACTTAGCGGCTAAGTAACTAATTTATCGATCCAACATGATCAAATATTTCATAAATATATATAGCCCTTTTATTATTTCATTTTATTCATATAATCATAATCAGTCATAAAATCCAGTGAAATACAGAGAAAACCCTAATTAAACGTTACGTTCTTGAAAATCAAACGCACGAACGAAGGCGTTATCGAACTCCGATTCAAGCGTGCCATATATCAAATCGAAGCTCTCGAAAAGCTCTTTCTGAATCAATCAACTATTTGGGTGCTGAAATCAAGGTAATTTTCTTATTTATTTATTTTAATTCAAATTCATTAAGGATTTATATATGAATTTTTGTTATTGCTATTGTTGATATGATTTGTTGCTAGAATCATGTAGATCTTTTCTTCCTAGTCATTTTGATATATTATATGACTAATTTGGAGTTCAATAACGTATAGAAAAGGCTGTTTGATTCTCAAAAACGAAATTAGGGTTCTTGGTATGAATGTTCTTAATTAACAATTAGGTGTTTCTTTATTAAGGGTTATTACATGAAATTGATTGCACAGAATTGTAGATCGTCCAAAGACGATTCTATTGATGTATGGGTAGTGAACAGACGATAGCTGGAAGGACTTCGTCGGAAAATCGTTCAAGGTGGCGGTAGGGATTTTCAGAGGGGATTTCCGGCCAATTCTGTAATCTCTTGATTATAAAATTCATGTACTTGTGTTCCTAGAATCCATGCCTACAAATCTGCGTATTTTGACAAATTTCTGAGTCGATTTCGAGTCTCCTTAAAAGCTCGGGGTCGCCGTTAATGGCGACCGCCGGTGGCGTTCCTCGGGGAAAATGACCAAATTGCAAATTGGTCCCCCTAGTGTCCAAAACTTACTGTTCTAGTACTGTTGTTTTAAAACTCTACGAATACTAGATTTATATTTTATAAATTTACAAAAATAAGATTTCTGGTTTATAATTATTTTCAGAAATCGATTTTTATTATTTTAAAATTCTAAAAATCAATATTTTTAATTTTAAAAATTATTTTAAATTCAAAATTAAATCGTAATTATTTAATTAATTAATTTTAATTGATAATTAATTTTTGATTAATAAATTAATTTAAATATTAATTGATTAATTGATTTAATTAGTTATTAATTAATTTTAATTGATTAATTAATTAGATTTAATTATTCTTTTGATTTGAAAATACTGAAAAATAGTTTCGAGTTTTAAAATATTATTCTAATATATATTCAAGGCTCGATAATTAGTATTTAATGATTTGGGGTCCGAATTTGAGTATTTAAACTCCGTTATTTAATTATAAAATGATTTGGAGACCCGTTTTAATTCCGAAAAATGTTTAAAAATTTGTATTAAATACCTGGAAAATCATTTTAACCCCGAATCTTCTTTGAATAATTATTTTAATTGAATATCTTACATGCTACCTGTTATATCTGATTTGATTGATACATAATATGATAGTACATGCATTGTTTGACTGTGTTTATGATAACTTTCAATCCGTACGTCGGATTTGGGTGAAACGAAGGGTAGTTAGAAGCTTGTAACGAATAGAACGAGATGAGAAGTAGGATTGATAAATCAGTGTGATGTATAACAGAGGAAGCGAGATGTAGAAAGGGAAAACAAGTGGTTGATAAGTGAAAACCAGTAGTCAAGTACGAGTAAAGTAAAGGTGAATTGATAAGGCAAGTGTTCCTATTCTTCTTGATTATATTGCAAGTATTTTTGAACTCTCTTCATTATGTTGCGATTATTCCAAATAGTTCTTATTCTATATTGCAAGTACTTTGAAGTACTTAACCCTAAACCCTGATTTTTATTGATCTTGAGCCATAAGCCTTGTTCTTCATAAACCATTGATTGTTGAATTCTCAGATACGAACTACACTTATACGATACTACTCCACAAATACATATATACCACATATTGATTCTTGATATTAAATTGTTCAACATACGAACCTTTATGCTATGTATAATAGAAGACCAATCCTTGTAACCCTTGAACCCTTGGTCTTCTACTTTCTGATTCTTTCTTTGATTGAAACCCAACCTTTATGATTCCATTGTTGTACCTTTTTGGAATTATGAATCACCCTATGCTTTATGGTAAATGTTGTTTATGATTCAGCTTATTGATTTACATTGTTTATCATATTGTTATTATGGAATTGGATTGTTTTTAAATATGGACCAGATTCTTGGTCGGATCTGATTCGTGGTCATAATAGGCCAATGTGTGCCTTGGATATAGTATATAGAGCATAGCTGGGAGCCTTGCTCGGGGTTAGTGCCTGACTGATCAGCAGCCTAACCTTGGTTTTTAAAATAAAAGTGAATATCCAATTCTAATCATTGCTTATCAGTAAACTTGATTCCTTATATCTTTTTAATTGATCATTGATTAATCTCAGTGTTGTCATTGTGACTTGCTGAGCTAGTTAGCTCACTCTTGCAAATCTGTTTATATTCTTTTCCAGTGAAAAAGGAAACTGGTGGTAGCAAGGATCCCCAGACAAGCATGTGAGCTAGGTTTCCAGGTTGAAATGAAATAAGCTAGCATATGATGTTTGGCTTAGTTGTGTTGATAGTTGTAATGAAGTTTACTTTCGTTGTAAGATAAATAAGCTGGGATTTGGAACGTTTGTAATATAAATAAAGTTGTGGCTTGTGGGCATACTTTAAACTGCTTCAATCCGTGGAAAATTATAAGTAGGGTCATTGCATATATATTATTATATCCATGAACATGTTTAAATATGATGTGTGTGTTGTGGACCCAAACTTCTGACCCGGGTTTGGAGGGCGTTACAGGTTTGGCATCAGAGCTATGGTTTAAAATCACTTCCACAAGCCTAGATTGTCGGGAATGGATAAAGGGTTAAGATTAGTATTAGTAAATAAAGAAATAGAACATCGAGAAGTTGAGTACGACCAAATAAGTAGGCTTTAGTATGATTCGTGACAAGATTTGAGATTCTTATCTAGTAGCGTATTTTTCAGATAGTAGCGATGGCAGATTCCTTTATCTCGATATCATCTGATCATTCAGAGCCTTCAGTTGGAAGACCGTCATCTGATCCATATCCTGCTCTTTCACCGGTATCAGCTATAATACCTATTTCGACGATTGCACCACAATGAGCTATTCCACCTCCAGGTGTGAGACCACCTATTCGAGGACCTCCACCTGCTGATTCTGACTCTACTAGACATTCAGTTACGGGTGCATCTTTCCAGTTCACTCACACCCTGTTCCATACTATAAGTATTAGGCTCTTCTTTTGGAATGAGAAGCCCTGTTGGCACAGATCCGGGAGCTACAACACATCATAAGGACTATAGATGTTGACAGGAAAATGAAGGAGCTTCGGAATGAGATTCAGGTGACCTGGAGGATACTTGAGGCCAGACTTCATGGAGCTACTTGCGAGTATGCAGCACCAGATGCTCTTATGAGATGGCCAGAGAGGTATTGGAAGAATTGGAAAGGCATGGTGGACTAGAGTTTCCCTGAAACTAGACAACGGGAATGACATGACAGCTGATATATGTATAATAGTATGTAATGTGTGCTATCACACTTTTGGTTGGTATATAAATAAACTAGACTTGCTGAATGATGGATGGGCATGTTGTACCTTTGCCTTTAATAAAACATTTCACGCTTATACCACCATATATATCAGTACCTTTCCTTTTTCCAGCATTTGCATTACTTTACTATACTTGTTTTATCTTACTGCACCAATTATAAAACACTTGTGATAACATGTACCCTTTTTCCCTTAACTGTTTACATTCTGTAAAGAAGCATGAAATTTACTTAGTTCAATGATTGAAAATGTTTTCAAAAAGAGATATTTCTGTTTTACAAAAACTTTTCATAAAAAGGGTTTTGTTATAAAAGCTAAATAAGTTGTTTGATTCTTTATAGAAAATGCCTCCTAGAAGAAACACCCGTTCCACCAACCAAAATGAAGAAACAAATAACAAAAACAATACCCAAGACATCAATAATCAGAATGCCAATCCAGGTCCCATAGACCCAACTGTAGCCCAAATTCTTCAGATCTGGGCGCAACAGACAGTCCACCTGACTCAACAACAGCAGAGGCAGACTAATCCTCAGGTAACCTTTAAGACCATTGAGGTGATGAACCCACCAGAGTTTAAAGATTCCGAGATCCTATTGAGGCAAGAGTCCATTTGAAGGAAATTGAGAAGGCATTTTCCTTAGTCAAGGTGAGAGAGGAACAGAAGACTGAGTTTATGAGATACTATCTGAAGAATGAAGCCACCTACTGGTGGGAAACTGTTAAGACATTGGAAGGTACAGATGATGTGGCATGGGATAGATTCAAGGAGTTGTTTTTGGAGAAGTATTTCCCTCAGTTTGTTCAGGATCAAATGGAATTGAAATTTTTGGAGCTCAAGCAGGAGAATATGTCAGTGGCAGATTATAAAAGTAAGATTGAGGAATTGTCTAGGTTTGTACCATCCTATGTGGACACTGATAGGAAGAAAGTCGAGAGGTTTCAGCAAGGACTCAAGCCATGGATTCATAGGAAGGTGGCCATATTTGAACTGGATACGTATGCGGGAGTTGTGCAAAAAGCTATGATTGCGGAGACAGAAAGTGAAATATCTCAGAAAGAGAAGGAAAGTAAGAAATGGAAGTTTGAAGGGAATGAAGGACAATCCCAGGAAAGGAAGTTTCCAAATTTCAATCATAGGAAAGGCAAGTTCCATCTCGAAAGGAATTTTAACAGATAGAATACAGGCAATGGAGGAAAAGGTAACCATCCAGCTACTGGGAACCAGCCAACCCAGCAGAGGCCAGCTATACCAGATTGTCAAGTCTGCGGGAAGAAGCATGGTGGAGTCTGGAACAAGTTGAATGTGGTCTGCTATAGATGTAACCAAAGGGGGCACTATTCAAGGGAGTGCCGTAATTAGCCAACCAGGGAGCCAGTCAACAAGGATCAGCCTACCAGGAATCAGGTAGGCAAAGTTCCTGTAATTGGGTATACATGCTTCAAGTGCGGGAAGTCGGGGCACATAGCCAGGGATCGCAAGGCATCAGTTCCAGTTAATAATACACTGTGAATCATGTGAGCTACTCCAACAATGAATAAACCTCCCAGAGCAAGAGTTTATGACATGTATGTGAAAGATGCTATCATGGACACTGATGTTGTGGCAGGTACGCTTACTGTGAATTCTTTATGTGCTAAGGTGCTAGTAGATTCGGGAGCAACTCGATCATTTATTTCTCAAGATTTTATTGATAAGTTGAATTGTTCAGTTGAATTGTTAAGTGAGATTATGACGGTAGAATTAGCAAATCAGGAGCATGTACCGGTTAATCAAGTGTATAAGAGCTGTGAGATTGAGATTTCTGGAAATAAGTTTGCTGCTGACTTGATACCATTTAAGTCAGGAGAGTTTGACGTTATTCTACGAATGGAGTGGCTATCTAAGCATGATGCTCAGATAGACTGTCATAACAAGAAGGTAATCCTGAAGACGCTAGACGAGAAAATGGTGAGTTTAAAGGCTAGAAGCAAGCAAAGAAGTTCTTGACGATAATTCAAGCCAAGAAGTTACTACGAAAAGGATGCGAGCATTTCATTACTTATGTGATACAAAGAAGTCAGGAGCCAGCAAAACTTGAAGACTTTCCTGTGATAAATGAATTTTCAGACGTGTTTCTAGATGAATTACCAGGACTTCCTCCAGATAGAGAAATTGAGTTTGCAATCGACTTAGCACCTGGAACGAAACTAGTATCTAAGGCCCCGTACAGAATGGCGCCAGTTAAAATAAAGGAACTAGCAAAAGAATTGCAGGAGTTGTTAAAAAAAATGTGATTCGACCTAGTGTATCCCCATGGGGTGCACCGGTACTATTTGTTAAGAAGAAAGACGGAAGCATGAGGTTATACATCGACTATCGAGAACTCAATAAGCTTACGATCAAGAACAAGTATTCGTTACCTCGAATCGACGATTTGTTTGATTAGCTAAAAGGAGCCAAGTATTTCTCTAAGATTGATTTGAGATCCGGATATCACCAATTGAAGATTAAACCTGAAGATATACCAAAGACAGCTTTCAGAACAAGGTATGGTCATTATGAATTCTAAGTGATGTCTTTTGGATTGACCAATACCCCAGCTACATTTATGGACTTGATGTACATAATTTTTAAGGAATATTTGGACAAGTTTGTAATTGTGTTTATCGATGATATTATTTTCTCAAAGTCAACAGAAGATCATGCGGAACATCTAAGGATATCTTTAGAAATTTTAAGAAAGAAAAAGCTGTATGCCAAATTTTTAAAGTGTGAGTTTTGGTTACAAGAAGTTTAATTCTTAGGGCACGTCATAAGTAATGAAGGAATCAAAGTGGATCCAGCAAAGATTGAAGCCGTTATGAATTGGGAAAGGCTAAAAACACCAAAAGAGGTGAGAAGTTTCTTGGGATTAGCGGGATATTATCGACGATTTATTCAAGATTTCTCGAAGATTGCGACACCTTTAACGAAGCTTACCAGGAAAAATGAGAAGTTTATTTGGAACGAGAAGTGTGAAGAAAGTTTCCAGGAATTGAAAAAGAGACTAATCACGGCACCTGTTTTGTCACTTCCAGATGATCAAGGAAATTTTGCAATCTATAGTGATGCTTCTCATAAGGGATTAGGTTGTGTTTTGATGCAGCATGATACAATCATTGCGTATGCGTCTAGACAACTGAAACCTCATGAGCAGAAGTATCGTACTCATGACTTGGAAATAGCAGCAATAATATTCGCCTTGAAAATTTGGAGACATAACTTATATGGAGAAAGATGCAAGATCTATATAGATCATAAAAGTTTAAAGTACATATTCACGCAAAAAGAGCTTAACATGAGATAAAGGATATGGTTGGAATTGATCAAAGACTATGATTGCACGATTAACTATCATCCAGGAAAAGCGAATGTGGTGGCAGATGCGTTAAGCAGAAAGGAAAGACTGAATATGTTAACAATACCTGAGGAATTATATAAGGAATTTCAAAAGTTAGAATTGGAAGTCAGAATTGGAAAGCCTGATGAAGCAAAGATATATAGTATGACGTTTCATCCAGAATTTCTAGAGAAGATAAAGAAATGCCAAGAAGAAATAATGGATCAAGACATCAATCATTTGGTTGGGGAAGGATTATGCACTCAGAAAGACGATCAAGGTATTCTCATATTTTCTTCCAGAATTTGGATACCACCAGTGGCATAATTGAAGAATGAAATTCTACAAGAAGCTCACAACTCAAGGTATTCCATCTATCCAGGAAGTACCAAGATGTACATAGATTTAAAAGAAAATTATTGGTGGCCAGATATGAAAAGAGAAATTGCGGAATAGGTTAGCAAATGTTATACATGTCAAAGAGTTAAGGCGGAGCACTAGAGACCAAGCGGATTGTTACAACCATTAGAGATTCCAGAGTAGAAATGGGAGCACATTGCTATGGATTTCATAGTTGGTTTATGAAGGACGAAAGCGAACCACGACGCTATTTGGGTTATAGTGGACAGACTAACCAAATCAGCTAATTTCTTGCCTATCAATGAAAGATTTTCACTAGACAAATTGGTTCATATATATTCGAAAGAAATAGTAGTGCGTCATGGAGTCCCTGTGTCTATTGTGTCTGATCATGATCCACGATTCAATTCAAGATTTTGGAAAAGTTTTCAAGAATGCTTGGGAACCAAATTAAATATGAGTACAGCTTATCATCCACAGACGGACATCCAAAGCGAGAGAACGATCCAGACTATTGAAGATATGCTACTTGTTTGTGCCATTAATTTCAAAGGAAATTGGGACGAGCATTTGCCCTTAGTAGAATTTTCTTACAATAACAGTTTTATGCCAGTATCGGAATGCCATCCTATGAAGCTCTTTATGGACGCAAATGTCGATCACCGGTATATTGGGACGAAGTCGGAGAACATAAAATACTTGGACCCGAATTGGTGCAGCAGACAAAAGAAGTTGTGGAAGTCATCCTGAAAAGGTTAATCGCATCATAGGATCGTCAAAGGAAATATGTAGACCAGTCCAGAAAGAACATGGAATTCAAAGAAAGAGATCTGGTATTACTGAAAGTGTCACCGTGGAAAGGATTGCCGAGATTTGGAAAGAAAGGAAAGCTGAGTCTTAGATACGTTGGACCTTTTGAAATTTTGAGACGTGTGGGCAAGGTAGCATACGAGTTGGCATTACCCCTGCACATGGAGCACATTCATAATGTTTTTCACGTATCGATGCTTAAGAAGTATAATCCAGATTCTAGGCATGTAATCAAATATGAGCCAATAGAACTTCAGGCTGATTTGTCTTATATAGAGAATCCAATAGAGATTCTAGAAAATAGAAAAAAGATATTGAGAAATAAAGTTGTGAAGTTAGTAAGAGTGTTGTGGAGAAACCCAAAGGTTGAAGAGTCAACCTGGGAATTAGAAAGTGATATGCGATAAAAGTACCCTCAGTTGTTTACTTAGGAGATTCTGAGGACAGAATCCTTTTAAGGGGGAAGGATGTAATATCCGGAATATAACGGGTAATTATTTTTATCAATAAATGATTATTATGTGATTTTTGGTGAATTATCTGATGATTGGTGTTGTTATGTGGATGTTTATATGTGGTAAAGTCTAGGTATGTTAATTTTATTATGTCCAGAATAAAATATAGATAATTAAGGTATTTTTCTGGTAATTTTTGGAGTATTATATGATTTTATATTAATTTATTAATTATTTTCTGAATAATTACAGAACTATTTTATAAAGCCGGGAATCGTCCAACCTCAACCATTTTTACGGTTTTTACAAATCGAAACTCTTCAAACAACTCCTTTCTAACCTAATCTGCTAATTCCAGACATTTTCTGTGTTTTGACTTTTTTGATCCGGATTACGGTTTGACCCGTACGCGTCCCGGCGTAAAATTTTCGATACGATAAGCATTTTAATAAACCAACAAAACCCGTATTCTCAAAAGACGGGATATTATTACGTTATTTTCGTACAAAGTGTTTTATAAGAAGCCCGATTTGGATAATTATCCAATACGGGTATCAAAACGGATCATTTTTGCAGTTACTTAGCGGCTAAGTAACTAATTTATCGATCCAAAACGATCCAACACGATCCAATATTTCATAAATATATAAAACCCTTTTATTATTTCATTTTATTCATATAATCATAATTAGTCAGTAAAATCCAGTGAAATACAGAGAAAACCCTAATCAAACGTTATGTTCTTCAAAATCAAACCCACGAACGAAGGCGTTATCGTCTCGCTGCCCTGAGAAGTAAGATTGGAAGTGCCATATATCAAATCGAAGCTCTCGAAAAGCTCTTTCTGAATCAATCAACTATTTGGGTGCTAAAATCAAGGTAATTTTCTTATTTATTTATTTTAATTCAAATTCATTAAGGATTTATATATGAATTTTTGTTATTGCTATTGTTGATATGATTTGATGCTAGAATCATGTAGATCTTTTCTTCCTAGTCATTTTGATATATTATATGACTAATTTGGAGTTCAATAACGTATAGAAAAGGCTGTTTGATTCTCAAAAACGAAATTAGGGTTCTTGGTATGAATGTTCTTAATTGACAATTAGGCGTTTCTTTATTAAGGGTTATTACATGAAATTGATTGCACATAATTGTAGATCGTCCAAAGACGATTCTATTGATGTATGGGAAGTGAACAGAAGATAGCCGGAAGGGCTTCGTCGGAAAATCGTTAAAGGCGGAGGCAGGGATTTTTAGGGGGGATTTCCGGCCTATTCTATAATCTGTTGATGATAAAATTCATGTACTTGTGTTCCTGGAAACCATGCCTACAAATCTGCACATTTTGATGAATTTCTGAGTCGATTTGGAGTCGCCGGAAAAGCTCGTGATCGCCGTTAATGGCGACCGCCGGCAGCGTTCATCGGGCAAGATGACCAAATTGCAAATTAGTCCCCCTAGTTTCCAAAACTTACAATTCTAGTACTGTTGTTTTAAAACTCTACGAATATTAGATTTATAATTTATAAATTTACATAAATAAGATTTCTGTTTATAGTTATTTACAGAATTCGATTTTAATTATTTTAAAATTCTAAAAATCAATTATTTAATTTACAAAAATAAGATTTCAATATTTTCATTTTAAATATTATTTTAAATTCGAAATTAAATCTTAATTATTTAATTAATTTTAAGTGATAATTAATTATTTAATTAATCAATTAATTTAATTATTAATTGACTTATTGATTTAATTAGTTATTAATTAATTTTAATAATTAATTAGATTTAATTAATTTTTTTGATTTAAAAATACTGAAAAATAATTTGGAGCTTTAAAATATTATTCTAAAATATATTCAAAGCTAGATAATTAGTATTAAATGATTTTGAGTCCGAATTTGATATTTAAACTCTGTTTTTTATTTATAAAATGATTCGGAGACCTGTTTTACTTCCGAAAAATATTTAAAAATTCGTATTAAATACTTGGAAAACCATTTTAACCCCGAATCTTCTTTGAATAATTATTTTAATTGAATATCTTACGTGCTACGTGTTATATGTGATCTGATTGATGCATAATATGATGGTACGTGCATTGTTTGACTATTTTTGCGATAACTTTCAATCTGTACGTTGGATTTGGGTGAAACGAAGGGTAGTTAGAAGTTTGTAACGAATAGAACGAGATGAGAAGTATTATTGATAAATGCATGTGATGTTTAAGAGAGGAAGAGAGACGTAGAAAGGGAAAGCAAGTGGTTGATAAGTGAAAACAAGTAGTCAAGTACGAGTAAAGTAAAAGTGAATTGATAAGGCAAATGTTCTTTTTTCTTGATTATATTGCAAGTATTTTTGAACTCTCTTCATTATGTTGTGATTATTCCAAATAGTTCTTATTCTATATTGTAAGTACTTCGAAGTACTTAACGCTAAACCCTGATTCTTATTGATCTTGAGCCATAAGCCTTATTCTTCATAAACCATTGATTGTTGAATTCTCAGATACGAACCACACCTATACGATAGTACTCCACAAATACACATATACCACATACTGATTCTTGATATTGAATTGTTCAACATACGAACCTTTTTGCTCTCTATAATAGAAGACTGATCCTTGTAACCCTTGAACCCTTGGTCTTCTACTTTCTGATTCTTTCTTTGATTGAAACCCAACCTTTATGATTCCATTATTATACCTTCTTGGAATTATGAATCACCCTATGCTTCGAGATAAATGTTGTTTATGATTCAGCTTATTGATTTATATTGTTTATCATATTGTTATTCTGAAATTGGATTGTTTTTAAATATGGACTAGATTCGTGGTCGGACTAGATTCGTGGTCGGACTAGATTCGTGGTCATAATAGGGCAATGTGTGCCTTGGATCCAGTATATAGAGCATAGCTGAGAGCCTTGCTCGGGGTTAGTGTGTGACTGATCAGCAGCCTAACCTTGGTTTTTAAAATAAAAGTGAATATCCAATTCTAATCATTGCTTATCAGTAAACTTGATTCCTTATATCATTTTAATTGATCATTGATTAATCTCAGTGTTGTCATTGTGAATTGTTGAGTTAGTTAGCTCACTCTTGCAAATCTGTTTATATTCTTTTCCAGTGAAAAAGAAAACTGGTGGTAGCAAGGATCCCCAGACAAGCGTGCGAGCTAGGTTTCCAGGTTGAAATGATATAAGCTAGCAGTTGATGTTTAAATATGGTGTATGTATGTGTGTGTGTGTGTTGTGGACCTGAAACTTCTGACACGGGTTTGGAGGGGGTTACAGGAACAACGACAGAAGCTTCTTCAGCCGAGGGCGTGCCCTCTCGCCTCCCATAATATGGTGCCCTTCCATGCTGATATCCCATCCTTGTTAGGATGAAAACACGCGCTAAATTTACACGCAAGTATACACGTTCGCAAGTAATATAGAAATCTTTCTAGTTCGTTCCCACAGAGACTGGTTTAGGTTAACTTCAATCTATGCACCTATATAACAATGATATGGCTATCGTTCAATGATAAGACAAACAACAAATTATTTTTGATTAACTAAGAGATTATACTAAATAACATTAACTACAAGAATTGAGGTTGAATTACTTATATGAGACAAACATGTGATTCTAACTTCATTACTACTTCATTCAAAGTCATTATTCTTAACCTTAGCATGAAATGGTGATGACAACTAATCAGATAACACGAAACTAGTAAGCACCAACTTTTATTGTACGAATACCCTACTACCAGACATCTACAAAAATGATAGAAGCTTAATAGACACAAATTATGTTGAGACCCTATATGTCTTTAGAATTTGACAACATAAAGGTTTAATGCGCAAGTTATCTATCATGATTACATAGGGCAAGTAAGATGGTTAAAATTACCTACGAATCATGCATAACAAATACATGAACCTATGCTAGCATGCCATGTTCTAAACCTCTATATTCACTGTCGCTTCAATAGAGATTAACACACTATCTTATAAGTTCACGACGCTCATAAGACGAATAAGCACAACCAATACTAGGATATCATACAATCACCACACACTAAGATATCGAAACAAATTAACTATTAAAATCCATAAGTAAATCCGTTGGAACCCCACGATAACGATTAGTTCATAACTGAACTCATCATCACCATGGGTTCCGATGAAAGCATGGTATAATAAACTAAGTCTTTATAAACTGAATAAATAATCAAAGTACTTAATCAAGGGTAATAGGTTCAACAAACAAGAAAAAAAGCATCGAAGATTACAACTCAATTAAAGAATTAGAAGTAAAAATAAGCTTTTCTTCTCCTTCATTGTATTTGTGCTCCTAGGTCTTCTCGCTATCTTCTCCCTAGTCTCCGTTATCAAAAACGTCTTTAAAGAGTCATTAATAGCAGCCCAAACCGTCCAAAATCCCAAAAAATCAATCTTCTATTCAAATCAAGATTTCTGGAAAATGTCCTGGAGCGGCCGCTATGTGAAGCGGCGCGACCGCCCTGACATTCTGCTAAACCGGCGCGGCCGCCCTGGACTTGGGCGCGGCCACCCTAAGCTAATGGAAAAAATTGTTATTTCTTTATTTCTTGTCTTCTCTTGCTGGTTTCTTCGTGTACTTGACCAAGGCTTCATCCTCATACTCTTTCAAGCATATATCATGCCAAATCCAGCCCTTCTTCTTGTCTATGCCTTAAAATGCAAAATATTACAAAATCACATCAAATACACAAATAACTTGAGTACAAAACACCAATTCGAACCTTTACGAAGTGTTCTAAGTGGACATAAATGCCACTTAACACACCCTTAAACTTGAATCGATGCTTGTCATCAAGCGTGAACAGAATCAAAGAACAAGAAATAAAAATACATGAATGTAATTAATATGAATGCATCGATCCCCTTAGATTAACTAGACCAACCAATCAACAACATCTCAACGAATGTAATTATTCGCACAAAGTTCAATCAAATCCCACAAATCAACTCACAAGCCAGAAACGTGTGTGTGCGCAAATGATTAATAAATATACTCTCGCAACTAGATCAGTAATCATAACCCACCACTCATCAAGGAAATCACAAGGTTATAAATATAATAAATAATAAACTCAAAATGGCTGACAACACTTCAATTTTATCGGAGTTATACAAGGATTCACGCTTTATTTGATAACACAAAACAAACACAAATATGCTTATTTGATCGTGAAATGAGTGAGGTCCACTAAAGACTTATACAACAATACACATGTAGCGAGCGTTAGGTTACGGATCCCAGACTATAAAATCCTTAGGTCACCAGGCATAAAGTCCCTTAAAACTTAATAAGTCGAGTATGAAAGAGCTCACTCATGATCATTTATGCATAACACATATTTTTTTTCTTTTTTTTTCTTTTCAACAAAATCTGAACGAGTGCGTTTCGCTCCATCTCGCTCAACCCTAGACTACTCATATAAATATGAGCCGGCTAATAGCCATTTGAGACCTAGCCACAACTAGCATGAAATCTAATATTTTTTTCCAATTTTTAAAAATCCATGTTATTTCGCCACTAAGAGAATATCCTAAATTTTAGACATAAATAAGTGATTAAACATTGACACACAACAAGAAATGATCATGTCTAGTACTCAAGCAACCTATAAGACTTAGTAAAAAAAATTCTTGCTTCTAGTATGCAAATCAAATCGTTAGGACTTAACATTCCTCTATACAACATCACTACACTCGAATCAATCTCACAAATCAATCGGAATAGCAAACTTAAGGGATCATGATAAAATGCACATGCAACTATATGCAACATAGTAACATGATAATAAATAAAAAAAATAATAAAAAAATGAAAACAAATAACTACATGACACATATGCAAACTACATGAACTAAACTAGCATGAATATACAAACTCTATGGACTCACACATACATATTCCTTAACTACCACCCCCAAACTTAAAATTTTCATTGTCCTCAATGAAGGTAATAGTAAGGAATCAAGGTATACCTACTCGGAATCAGGATGGTCATCACCCTCCGCGGGTGGAGTGTCAGGAGGCGGGTACACAACATCCTCACCAAAAACTGGCAACTGGATGTCAACTCCCGTGGCTCTAAAAGCTGTCCCCAACGCAAGGGTGAGATCATGTGCAAACCTACTATGCGACTCATACATCGCATCCATCCACCTCGTCAAGAGCCTATACTGTGCTGAACCCAAACCAACATTATCCTCCGCTTCCCCCTGTTGCTGCTGCTGCTGCGAAAACCGGCGTCACCCACATGATATCTCCATGCTGGTCTTCTAGCTTGAGTCGTACCACCAGCATACATTTGATCAGCTGGCTGGCCACCCGGAAAGTAATAATAGGTGTACCCTTGTCCCTTCTCATCAGCCTTTCCACCTCCCCACTCCTGCATCACTGCGATCGTCGAACTGTCAATAGGGGCACTCGGTAACCGAAGCTGCTCGTGTGCGGGCCACTGAACTCTCACCGCCACACAAAGCTTAGTCATAATTGACGCATAGGGAATAGACCCCGTAGTGCTCCCACGCAGAAACCTCAGAATACCCTGATAATTAATGGAGCCAAGATCTATATAATCGCCCTATAGAATCCCCCACAACAACTTTGCACGATCTACAGTAAGATCATGCAAATATGAAGAAGGCATGATGTTCGCACATATAGAAGAATTCCATGCACGAGCAAACATGTTCATGCACGAGGCAGGAAAAGTGGCATACTTGTTCGAACCCTTCTTGAATTTCCAGTGAGTGCTTGGGACACATAGCATAGCAACAATCAAGTCCAAGTCAAAATCCTCCCCAGTCTTAGTCACCCAATCCTCTTGGCCAGGTTGTTGCTCGGGCTGTTAATCACCCAATGAATAGCCTCAGCACTGTAATTGACCGTCAACCCCCTCACCACCGTAAACCCATTCTTATCTGCTTTTGCATTCGTATAGAATTCGTGAACAACACTCATAGGTACAGCAGCAGGTGTCTCGTAAAAAGAAACCCAACCCATCTCCAAAATCATCTCAAACAGCTTATCTTCCTTACCCAATGGCAGAAAACCCCCCTCCTTCGCTATCTACTTCGTCAACAGCCTCGTATACTCCGCTTCAGCCTCCGGAGTAGCAAACCTAGGCCTCGTACCCCCAACACTCGAAGAATCGGTGGTGCTGCTGCTAACTTGAGTCCTTGTTCTCTTTGGTGCCATTGGATTTGACTAAGTTGAAAAAAGAGAAGTGTTTAAGAGAGATTTAGGTTTGAGTATTAAAAAATATTGTGGAAATGATTGTGTATAAGTGTATTTATATAGAGAGATTGAGAATTCGTTTTGGAATAGAAGTGGGATTTGAATATGGAATTAGTGAGAGTAATGGGGTGATTGGAGAGTACAATTCGGGTAAAACATGAAAGAGGGAAACTTGTGCTGAAATCTTTTTGTGTTTTGAAATTTATGTCTTTTTTTTTGTCCAAGAAATCAGCATGTCCGCCCCGCCTAGTATCGCAGGCGCGCCATGTTTCTGGAATTCCAGCGCGGTCGCCCCGCAAGCCAGCGCGGGCACGCGCAGTTCTTGGAGTTTTCAGCGCGGCCGCCCCGCTTCCCAGCGCGGGCGCGCCGTGCTTCTGTAAAAAATCCCCTATTTTTTCTATTTTTCTAATTTTTTTGTGTTTTCTTCTTTTTTTCTTCTCTACTCAACTACTAATATACGACCAGCTCGGGTTGCCTCCCAAGAAGCGCTTAGTTTACGTCGCTAGCTTGATGTAGAATTCCGAGATCAAGTGGACAATAAAATGGCACTAACCACCTCACGGTTTTTCGTATTTCCATAGTAGTGCTTCAGATGCTGTCCATTTACCTTGAATTACTGGCCTGGATCATTCTCAAAAATCTCCACCGCTCCATGTGGAAACACAATTTTGACAACAAACGACCCTGACCATCTCGACTTCAATTTTCCAGGAAAAAGACGGAGGCGAGAGTTGAACAAAAGAACTTGTTGCCCGACATAAATGATTTGAGCACTAGACCCCTATCGTTCCACCTCTTGACTTTCTCCTTATACATTTTGTTGTTCTCATATGCTTGAAGTCGAAACTCGTCGAGTTCATTCAATTGAAGCATCCTTTTCTTACCAGCTGCATCCATATCAAGGTTTAGTTTCTTCAAAGCCCAATATGCCTTATGCTCTAGCTCCACAGGCAAATGACATCTCTTACCATAAACCAATTAAAATAGTGACATGCCTAGCGGAGTCTTGTATGTTGTTCTATAAGCCCATACAACTTCATCCAGCTTCAAAGACCAATCCTTTCTCGATGGACATACAACTTTCTCTAGAATGCACTTGATTTCTCTGTTAGATACCTCAGCTTGACCATTACTCTGAGGATGGTAGGTTGTAGTAATGCGATGATTCACATTATATCTTTGCATCATAGCAGTGAACTTGCGATTGCAGAAATGCGATTCGTCGTCACTGATTATGACTCTTGGAGTCCCAAATCTTGTGAATATCTGATTGTGAAGAAAATTTAGCACTACCTTCGCATCATTCGTCGACAAAGCTTTAACTTCCACCCATTTTGAGACATAATCAACTGCCAATAAGATATACTGATTATTGCAAGATGAGACCAATGGCCCCATGAAGTCAATCCCCCAAACATCAAAGACCTCAACCTCAAGAAGCATATTAAGAGGAATCTCATCCCTCTTTGACATATTACCAACACGCTAGCAGCGATCACACTTCAAAATGAACTGATGCGCATCCTTAAACAATGCAGGCCAGAAGTATCCTGCTTGAAGAATATCAGCTGTTATCTTTTCTCCACCATAGTAGCCTCCATAGACAGTCGAATGACAGTCTCGCAAGATACCCTCCGTCTCGTTGTACGGAATACATCTCCTGATGATTTGGTCAGCTCCTTGCTGAAATAAAAATGGCTCATCCCATATGTACCACTTCACCTCATAAAGAAACTTCTTCTTTTAAGCAGAAGACAAGTCTGGAGGCATAATATTACTGACAAGGTAGTTCACAATATTTTCAAACCATGGTTCTTCTTCTTGCACCCCAAACAATTGCTCATCGGGAAAAGGCTCATTTATCAATGTCTTATCCTGTGAAGCTGTACTTGGATCTTCTAACCGAGAGAGATGATCAACAACTTGATTCTTAGTACATTTCCTATCCTTGATCTCCAACTCAAACTTTTGAAGTAAAAGAACCCATCGAATCAATCTAGGCTTCGAGTCCATCTTCGAGACGAGATAGCGAATTGCAGTGTGATCAGTGAAAACTATCACATTCGTCCCAAGCAAATAAGATCGAAACTTCTCAAAACCGTAGATAATGGCTAAGAGTTCCTTCTCAGTAGTAGTATAGTTAGTTGAGCACCATTGAGGGTCTTACTAGCATAGTAGACCACATGAAATATATTGTTCTTCCTTTGCCCAAGAACTGCTCCAACTACATAGTCACTTACATCACACATCATTTCCAAAGGCCCATACCAATCAGGTCCAGTTATGACAGGTGCCGTAATCAAACTCTTCTTTACACCCTCAAAAGCAGCTAGAAACTCATCATCAAACTTAAAAGGGACATCTTTCTCTAGAAGATTGCACAACGATTTAGAGATTTTAAAGAAGTCCTTGATGAACCGCCGATAGAAACCCGCATGACCAAGGAAACTGTGAATCCCCTTAACAGAATTTGGTGGAGGAAGGTTTTCAATGACCCCCACCTGAGCTTTGTCCACCTCAAGGCCTTTACTAGAGACCTTGTACCCAAGAATTATGCCATGTTGTACCATAAAATTATTGGGATTCATGACACAAACGCAGTAGAAAAATCAAAAATAAATATGAAAAATGAAACCCCAAATGCAGGATCCATGCGAAACAAGACATTTAATTCGTAGATTAGATGTTTAACTTAATAAAGCTTTCCTTCTGATTGTGATGAATGTACAGATCTTGATGAACCAATATAACAGCCCTCCTTTCGAAGATCTGCCTCCAAGGTATATTGTCTAACGATCACCAAAGCCGGTACTAGCCGATTTGGTTGCCTCTACACACTCTCTCTAGCCTCTCTAAGATGTAGAGATGCCATGGTTTTCTCAAAAACGTGATGTGTCAACTAAACCCTAAAAATATACATCTTAATGTATATATAGGGAGAGAGGATTTGGGCCTAACCCAAATCTTAATGGGCTTCTAAAAGGACCCATTCTGATTTTGGGTTTATATTATTATTAAATTGGAATTCTAATATATATACAATTAATCAAGTCTCACTTAATTAATTATATAAATAAATTCGAATTAACAATAAAATATTTAAATTCATAATTTTAAATAACACTCCGTTTTAAACGTTCTTTGTGTGTGACCCTTTAGGTTATTATTACATTGGCAATAATTTTATTTTCTAATAATAAAATTATAAATAATGAGTGGCATCTAGAAATACATCATGACTCCCCAAGTAATAATAATAATTGGTGATTCAATTAAACCTTTCGTGAATAATGTATAATGTAATATAATCCCTTTAGCCTTATATTATAGATCAAACTCAAGGCATGCATTGTGTCATCCTCTGTAAGCGTTTAATCCTTCTTTCTTTAATCAATGAGTAAACTATTAAACGAATCACTATTTGAGCACGGCCTTGCATTTTATAGTCTTACTCAATCAAGAGGCCAATAATATCACTCATTTAATAAAGGAGGGCTAAATCCCATCTAGATCATTCATATTTCTCATACGATTCATAATATACCCAATGTCTACTTTTATTATTACCCATTCAAAGATAACTTTTAATAGTATCAAAGTATATTAATTCTCTTATAGAAATATAATGATTTCAGGTCAAAGGACCAATACATCATTATCATTGTGATATTAACTTATGACACTTTAAATATGTAGTATCTCACAACGGGTCAATCCAGCACCATGTATTTAATATATGTGTCTGTGTTTTGACTTTAGTATCACCATACCTATGATCAATAAGATTTGATCATCAGTCGACAAAGACGCTAGTCTCAACATATTTATTATCGTCCCTTAACAATAATACTTGACTAGGGACATTTAGGAATATCAATACTATTCTCATAATCTCATTTCTAAGTCATGTACTTAGAGATATAGATTTACATATCATATTCCAAGGACATTTATTAATCTAATATTTTATCACGGAAAATAAAGATATAATAAATGTAACGCCCTCCAACCCGGGGTATAAGTATGGGGGTTACGAGCTAATCATCAAACCTGTACAAGCTTATTAATAAATAATAAATAAATGACATTAAACCCCTTTATCACTAACCAGGACCTTTTTAGGTTGAAGTATGAAAACAAGAACCACTAACTACTTTTATTACAAATCAACATTTAAAATCTCACAAACTCTCTTTATTACAAACCATTGTCTAATTTTTTTTTAAACTAAGTTCAGCTTTTATTCAAACACACACATACTATCTATCAACACTCCACCTGCTCGGGCAACTCAAAGCTTTCTTCCTGAATTGGGATCAATACCTTGGGTATGAGAGGATCCTGAGGCTTGACCCACTTCTTTACCACTCGTGTCCTGATGGGTTTCATATTCCTTCTTAACTGAAAATAATAAGGTGAATAACAACAAAAAGGGGTGAGCCAAAACTTGCTCAACAAGTCCACAAAATATAAATAGTGTTAACATATTATAATTGAATCTGTAACCCAGGTATATCTGCATAGATATAACCTTATAGAAATAGAAAGAAGGCCATTACTGGCGAATGCAAATGAACTAAACTGGACTCAAGTTCGCAGCTATACCCTGCTGATCAGCCCGGATATAGTGCAGATCTATATTTCACTATATAGATCCCGTCGGGCACCCATGCACTACGGCCCGTTTCAAGGTTCCGGTCATGTCCCGGTCCTTAGGATTAAGTAGACTTAATCCCAAAAGTAGTGTTATCCAGTCCCTGGAATAGCAACCGAAACAATCGGTATTCTTTGGTATATTCTAATCACCAGAATATATCAAAAATTGTGAGTAACAATTGGAATATGAATAATAAATTCAAATGAAAAGAATAATTCAAGAATCGAACTGAGATATGAATAAAGAAATTAAAGGAATACAAGCGTAATAAGAATTTGAAATGAATATTACTATTCTGAAATTAGAATAGGGGAGAAACTTGCCTTCTGCGTGACTTATTGCAATTAAATCACTTCCGTCTATTCCCTACTTGACCTGCCTTGATGGCTTAGCTTCTGTTAGCAAAATAGACTGATTAAATCATCTTGTACTTCAATTTGCATCTTGAATTGACTCCATTTCGATCCTATTATCTACCCATGCGCTTATAACTGACTCTTATACTACATATAAGCAAGTAAGACTCGATTAACCACATAATGCACATAAGTACATAAGCACATAATCATTTCTATAGTTAGAATAATTTTTAGAATCAAAATCGACTCGCTGATTGCTCCGTTGATCACCTTCTGCTTTATTTCCCATTTTCCTGGAATTTTTCGGACTCGTCTCGGCGCGTATTTCGACTGATAATCCAGCAATCAATAAGGTCAACTAATTTTGAGAAGAAATTAGGTCTTCATATTATTTTTAATAAAAAGAATTCATTTTTCTGAGTAAAATGGCTTTCGTTTCACTCAAATCTAACTAATGGTTGAATTATTATCAATTAAACACTGATAATTCAATTTATTATTCTAAATATAAACAATTATTACAACCTTTTAAATCCTAAAATAATTTTTAAATAGTTATTTAAGAAAAGTCAAAGTCAAAAATAATTTTTTTATAATTTTTGGAGTTAAAACGAAGAAGTTATGATTTATTGAAAATTATGTGATTAATTATCGAAATAATTAATCACTTTTTTAAATATTTCATAAATAAATAACTAATAACGAATTAATAAATAATTATTTAATAATTTAAAATAATTAATCCCAAATTATTAGGATTAGTCACAATTTATTACAAATATCTACAACTTATCGTTATTTATTCGATTAGATCGATTATTTATAAATAAATAATCGATATCATTAACTGGTACGTTAATTATTGAATAAACGAGCCATTATTCGAATCATATTTCAACGCAACGATCCACTACTCGTATTTCTACGAGTGATTCGCGTTTCTCGCATAATTATCGAAACATTACTGTTATTTTTGCACGTATACGTTTTAAAAATTAATTTTCTGTATTTAATTATTCATTACGAATAATTATTACGATATTATACGAATAATTTACTATCTTCTGAATATTAATAATCGAACTTATCGTTCAATTACTCGTATAATTACGAGTTAATCGCAATTCTCGAATAACTATCGAATCGCTAGTATTACTATACATATCCGATTAATTAATCAATTAATTAACTGTATTCAATTATTCAATATGAATATTTATTACGGTATTCTTCGAATAATTATCGCTCGAATAATAGTTTTAATTATTAAATCACTACTCGTATAGATACGAGTTATACGTAATATTAACTAATTATCGGATTATTAATCGTAGTATTTAATCCTTATTTGTTAATTAATTACCTAATTACTAATTAATTATCTAATTATTAGTTAATTAGATAACTAATAAATAATTAGATAAATAATCAAATAATTAGTTAAATAATTAAATTCGAATTTATAAATTAATAAAATAATTTAGAAATTAATAATACTAGTTTTAAAAATTTAAAACTGATTTTTTTCTTAAATTTTAAGAATTACTAAAACTAATTTCTGATTTTTAAAAATAAAATAAAATAAATACTAAAATAACCAGAAACTCAAAATTAGGGTTCAGGGTTAGCTTTTCAGGATCAAACCCGGGTCGAAACCGGGTTGCAAACCGGGTCGAACCGGGGTCGCTCAAGAACACCGCCCCGACTGTAATAACCCCAAAATTTTTCAACTTTTTGTAACCCTTGTGAATAGTATTTTAGCTGAATGAGAAAACTTTTCACGCCACACTATGTAGGGGTTCTGTTATGGATATTCTGGGATATTATTAGTACTCTATGAAGTATATAAGTGTATGTAAAGATCGTCAGAATCCAATTCCGAACACTTTGGTTTTTCCCGGAAATCCACAAGATACGGAGAGAATTGAGTATAAGGTAACAGGATAAAAAGGATTTAAATTAAAGGATTATAATAAAGGATCATAAAAAGGAATATAATGTATTGAGAAAGGTTAAGGGAACCTAAGTAATAAGATCCCGGGTATGATCCTTCAAACGATAAACGAGAACGAAAGTTAAGCGAACCGTATAACAGATCAGCGGTCATTAGGCAAACGATTAGGAAGTTAATCAAAGGGATTAGTGGGAAGGATGTCATCCAACCAATAGAAAGAGGACAAGGAAGGGAGGATGACATCATGAAGATGACATAAGCATGACATGGGAAGGAAGGAGGTGTGGTAGCTTTGTAACCACACAATTTCAAGGGCAAGAAAGTAATTGACTAAATCAAATACAAAACAAGTCAACCAAGCCAAGTAAAAATCATTCTCATCAAAAAATCAAAAGCAACCAAGGCTTGTTCTTGAGAGCTCTCGGCTTTTTAACATTTTCAAAGGCAAGAATTTCAAAATCAAAGATCCAAGCTTCCTAAATTGGTAAGATAATTCCCTAGTCATCTTCATGCTTAGTTAGGACTATATCATGAGTTTAAGCCATTAATTCTTTCTCAATCTTCTTCATTTAATCAAAGAAGAAGACAATGAATAGTGTTTTCAAGTTTTTTAACTTGAACTTTTCTTGGTTTTCTTGAAGATCCAAGCATTCTTAAGACTTCTCCAAGCTTCTTAAGGCTTCCTAGCTCCACCCACCACTTCAAGGAAGGTATACCATCTCCAAACCCTAGATTCATATATATTATAAGATGATTTTGATTAGTGGGTTGATATTGTAGCTTGTTGTTATGATTTAGAGTTTGGGATTTGGAATGGTAGTGAAATGGAATGGTAATTGTTGTGGTTTTGATTTAAAGGAACTTAAGTATGATTAAAGTTAAGTTTAAGCATGAGTATGAATGATTAAATTGAATTGGTTGGGGTTGTTATGATGTGATAAGGATGGATGTTGGTTGTATGTTGGATTTGAGGTTGGTTTGTGGTTGGTTTTGTATGGTTTAAAATTTGGAAATCGCGTAAACATAGCCGTCGTAACGTCCGATTTTCTTTGGACTGTTTTTGTGCATAGCATTAGGACCCGAGAACCCCCTGCTAGATTATGACCACTGCCATGATTAGATAGCTCATGTTACGAGCTTCGTTTTGATATGTAGTTCGTTCGATTCCGATGCACGGTTTAGGAGAAACGACCGTTTCAAGTAACGGCGTTTCGCGAACGAAACTTTTTCCCTCGCCTTACTTTGAAACATAGGTTAAAGACCAAAAAGGGTTAATTAATGTATGAAACATTTATGGTAAGTGTGTTAGGCAGTTGGTAAGACATTCGCGAAGGAATCGCTTTAAAACTCGTAAAGGTTAAATTATTAAAAATGGTGGAGCCGAGGGTACCCGAGTGACTTAAGCGAATCGGTGAGCGCAAAACAAGCGTTAGATTCTAAGTTAGTTAAAGTATAGGTTTACAAGTGATTTTGGTTTAATTCCAACTTACTTGTTGTTTATAGGTTATCAGACTCGTCCCGAGCCTTTCTCACCCCCAAGTCGCTCAGGCAAGTATTCTATCCGTTATACTGTTGTTGTGATGTATACACTTGTATATGCATTATCTTGCGATAGATGCATGATGTTTATATTAGCAAATGTTGCAATATATTGAAGCATGCTGCTATGGTATATATATGCATGCCTGTTTCATATTCTTTCCATATATAATTGTTGATTCAGTTGATAATACCTATGCTAGAGGATAGCGGTAACTTGCATATACCCTTAGTATAGGGACCCAAAGGTGAAAATATTTTCTAAAACCGGGAGTCGAGGATCCCGAGTAGATTTTGTATATATATGGATATGGATATATATATATATATATTTATATATATATACATATATATGGTCATAGTTTTCAAAACTATTAATCGAATAAGGTTTATTCGATAACTTTAACTTTATTTTATTATTGAATATTATTTCGAATATTATTCGAAGGCGTATGACTTCTTTATATTAAATGAATATTATTTTGAATATTCATTCGAGGACTTATGACTCTTTTATATTATTTATTGAATATTATTTGAATATTCATTCGAGGACTTATGACTCTTTTATATTATTTATTGAATATTATTTGAATATTCATTCGAGGACTTATGACTCTTTTATATTATTTATTGAATATTATTTGAATATTCATTTGAGGATCTATGACTCCGATTATTTGCTGAAATATATTCTTTATTTTATTAAAGAATAAGGTGTAAATAATCAAACTTATTTTCGATTATTCAAATAAAGATATTACTTTCGTATAAGTATATCTTTGATTATTTGCTATTCATTCAAGTATAAGTTTTCCAACTTCTACCTCAATTATTCTTATGGGAATATTATTTAAATAATAATATTCAGATCTTTCTTTCATATCGGGACTGATTTATTTTAATAAATCAGTATTACTCCAAACACTCTTTAAAGTGTTTTCGAGTCTTCAAAATGATTTTTAAAAGTTAGAGCGGATCCCAAAAATCATTTTTATATTTAAGATCTTCCTTTTAAAGGGGATTTAAATACTCGTTCAAAACCTGGGGAATCCGGCTCTGTGGTGTATTTTATATTCGCAACAAGGTTGCAGTTTTGGTAAATGAATTGATTACTTACCCAACGTTCGGGAAGTAAGTCCATCTATTGAGTCGGCATAAGCAACATGGGCTCAGTGGGCGTCCATGATAGTGTAAGTGGCTCAGTGGGAGTCCATCAAATGCATAAGTGGCTGAGTGGCAGTCCAGCATAGGTCCTAATGCGGCCAGGGTGATGACCAGTGGGGAATTCGTCTATCTACTAGTAGAAAAGGTTACTTATGGGTATTTTTGCCTGATCAGCAAGATATCTGGTTTATGCCAAAGGTTTTCTTTTCCTTCCAAATTCATTGGATATTGCAACTCTGTTCATACTTTACATAACAGAGGTTCCAGGAAATGTTTTAGAGATATATATATGTGGATATATATATATCGGGACTAAATAAAGTATCTCATAACTTTTTCATTCAATAATATTTCAAAGATTGAATCTATTCAAGTCTTAACTTGTGGTCTCATCTATGGGATGTTTTTCTTAAAACTTATAATACTTTGAACGGTGGTAGTTCAAGTAGCTTTATAAATGATATAAGTGTGGTGAAGTATTGGTAACTTCATTCCTTGTTTTTACATTATATCTAGTAAGTAATTATCTTACACACGATAAAGATTATAGTGAGTATCCATTTAGATACTTATATTATTGTTATCACTATGTATTATCTTGCGGGCTGTAAGGCTCACTCTTGCTTTATTTCTTCATCACACAACAACAGTTAGGAGAGATGGCCAGACTCCAGCAGACCCAGCGCAAGCGCGTGGGAAGCGCCCCGCGTCTTCCCGATGATGTTGTGGCTGCTATAGCTGCAGAGGTAGATCCATTGTAGTTCAGACCATCTACTTTTGAGAATCAAATTATGTATAATTATAACTTGTGGCAGATAATGGCAATTAACTGTAAATTATCAAGTAATCACTTTGGGTTGTAATAATTTTAAATTGTGGATTCAAAGACTTGTACTTATTTCAATTTCATCTCTGAGACTATAACGGGTTGTGGTGTGTGTTAGTATGGGGTCACAGCATGAGGTTATTTATTATTAATTAAGTGAAGTGATATTGTGGAAAGAAAGACCGTGACAACCCGGATCCCCGACCCCGGATCTGGGGGTGTTACAGAAATGGTATCAGAGTTAAGCGTTATAAACCTCAGAGATGATGCGACGATATAATAACAAACTCACAAAGATAATAAGAACTCTTGCCAAGTTCATGGTCGGACTACTTAAAGTAGTGCTGACAGTTAAAACCCTTACGGGAACCCTTATAAGTATCATGATAGTAACTTAGCTCGTTTAATGTGTAGGCGCCTGAGATAGAGGACCCTGAGATGTTCGAGCGTGAGCATGATGAGGCATTGCTAGATGTTGAGGATAAGGAGGAGCCTGAGATGGAGGAGGATGAGGAGGACCCCTCAGAGGAGCCTGAGACGGAGGTCATTGCTGTTTCAGATGAGGAGGACCCCTCAGAGGAGTCAGAGACAGAGGTTATTGCTATTCCAGATGAGGAGGACCCGGATGAGGTCCCAGTAGCTGAGGAGCGTGTTGGATCTATGGTAGTGTATGCTGGTATCCCTTTACCCACACTTCCGGTGGTCAGAGCCCCTACCCCTCCACCACTATCTTGGATTCCTGATGATGACAGCTCAGAGACCCATACTTCCGAGCCTAGGCAGACCGAGGAGGCACCCTCAGCGGCTCCGGATTCACCACCTCTTGACCCTGCCCACAGGCAGTCTTCGTTAGCTCATGGATATGTTCAGGATGTATTGAGGACCCGAGTGGCTGTTGCCGAGGGCCGACTAGATGAGGCCAGGAGGGAGTTGGATGCAGAGAGGGCGGGTAGGCGTACCCGAGCTTATGAGACCAGGGCTTCTATACCCCGATCCTTGAGGAGGGAGCTTACGGGGATAGAGCTCACGTCCCGAGCGAGACTCAGATCTCTCCAGGGGGACAGGCATGGTAGGATCTCCAGGCGGCAGGCCGACTATATCTTCCGTCGTGCGATGGAAAGGGTTTGGGAGCTGACCCGCTCCGGTGTGTGATTCAGGATTGATGATGGAATAGTCTAGTTGTCTAGTTAGCCGAGGCCTTAGTAAGAGCCAATTTTCCGGGATAGTTGACTTGTATATAGCATCCCTTTTTCTGACTAGACAGATAGACTCTTGTGTATCACTTTTGGGATAGATGACTGTAGCACTGTTGTACTTTTGACCAGATCAAACTATGTATTTCTCGCATTATGTATATATTTGTTTCCTTTCGGTTCAGTTCCATAGTGACATGATCACTGTTTTATCATTATTATTACTGCACTTCGTATTAGAACTTTCTTAAAATAATAGGATTGCGATATACGTTCTCCCCATTATAAGAGCCGTGCAAGGCACAATGATGTATATGATTGTGACCTAACGTTGAAATTTTCCCAATAATTGTTTTTATTATTATCAGAATCATGCCGCCAAGAAAGATTGGAACTAGGGCGAACCCTGGATCTGAGGACCAGGGAAGCCATAATCAGGACAATAGAAACCAAGAACACAGTGAAGAGGAAGATGAGGATTATGTGGAACAGGATGACTCCCTGTATGAAAAGGAAGAGGAAACATATGATGTTGAGGGATTTGAGATAGAGGCTGAAGAAGGAGAAACCGAGGTTGAGCAACCAGTACCAAACCCAGGCATGGATCCCATGAGCCAGTTCATGCAACTCCTAAGGCAGAATTTGGAACGTCAACCCAACCCACCCCCTCAAGGAAGTAACAATGCAGTGGCAAACTCTTTCAGGGCTTTTAAGTCCCTTAAGCCCCCTGAGTTCCACGGATCAGCCGACCCAGTTGAGGCAAGGGCATGGTTAAAGGAAATGGAGAAATCTTTTGAGATTTTGAGTATCGATGAGGCACAGAAAACTGTATTTGCTACCTACCTTCTGAAAGGAGAAGCTAACTACTGGTGGGAGGCCAAGAAAAACATGGAGACAGATGCTATTATAACCTGGGAGAGATTTAGTCAGTTGTTTCTGGGAAAGTATTTCCCGAGGTTTATGGAAAGCCAGATGGAGCTCAAGTTCTTGGAGCTAAAGCAGAATAACTTGTCTGTAGCAGAATACGAAGCGAAATTTACTGAGTTATCAAGGTTTGTGCCGAAGTTTGTGAGCACCGAGGAAAAGAAAGCTAGGAGGTTTCAGCAGGGACTGAAACCATGGATTCAGAATAGGGTGGCAATCCTTGAGCTTACGGACTATGCCACCCTGGTGCAAAAGGCAACGATTGTAGAAGTCGGAAGTGAACAGATGCAGAAGGAAAGAGAGGAGAAAGGAATAAAGAGGAAAAGTATGAGCATGGGTGGAGGTTCCGCAGGAAGGAGCTTCCCAACTAGATTTAATCGAGGAGCAGTGTCCCTACCAGGAAGGAACACTGGGTTTAAGCGGCCAATGAGTGTGAGTGTGAGCCAGGGCGGCCAGAAGTCAAGAATGTCCTATTCCAACCAGTCTCGACCCCCATTGCCAGCCTGTAACATATGTGGAAGGAATCACGCTGGGGAGTGTAAAGGAAGGCCAGTAACCTGTTTTAAGTGTGGTCGGGAAGGCCACTATTCAACTAAGTGCCCGTCATCAACCCTGCCGTCGTTCCAACCACCAATTGTCATCGGTGTGGACGCCCGGGTCATTGGAAGAAGGAATGCCCAATGAACAAACCAGCAGCTTCGGGAGCAAGCAGGGCTGCTTCTAATAAGCCACCTACTGCGAGGACTTTCAACATGACAGTCCAGGATGCTATGAAAGATTCAGATGTGATAGCAGGTACCCTTTCTCTAAATTCAGTCAGTGCAAATGTTTTATTTGATTCGGGAGCAACTAAATCTTTTATATCAAAGGACCTTGCGCGTAAGTTAAGACTTAAGGCTGAACCCTTGATAGAACCCTTACAAGTAGAAATAGCCAATCATGAAATTATTCCTGTTAACTAGATTCACCCCGCCTGTGAGATAGGCATAGGGGAGCAATCTTTCAGTGTTGATCTGATTCCTTTTAAATTAGGGGAGTTTGATGTGATTTTGGGAATGGACTGGCTATCTAGCAACGATGCTCAGATAGACTGTAAAGGGAAGAAAGTTAAGTTAAATATCCCCGGGAAGAAAGAAGTTATATTTAGAGGAAAGAGGCAGACGCAGAAATTTTTGACTATGGCCCAGGCCAAAAGGATGCTACGAAAAGGAAGTGAGGCTTACCTAGCCTATGTGGTGGACACGCAGAAGGAGGTGCCCAACTTACAAGATATTCCAGTAGTCAATGAATTTGAAGATGTATTCCCACAAGACCTTCCGGGATTACCACCCGATAGAGTGATTGAATTTGCTATTGAGTTGGCCCCAGGGACGGCGCCAGTTTCAAAAGCACCTTACCGGTTAGCCCCGTTAGAAATGAAGGAATTAGCTATCCAATTGCAGGAACTCTTGGATAAGGGTATGATAAGACCCAGTGTGTCTCCGTGGGGAGCACCAGTTTTATTTGTTAAGAAGAAAGATGGGAGCATGAGGTTGTGCATAGACTATCGAGAGTTGAACAAGCTAACCATAAAGAACAGGTACCCATTGCCTAGAATAGACGATCTGTTCGACCAGCTAAAGGATGCTGTTTATTTTTCCAAGATTGACCTGAGAACTGGATATCACCAACTAAAGATTAAACCCGAAGATATTTCCAAGACAGCGTTCCGTACCAGGTATGGGCATTATGAGTTCTTGGTAATGTCCTTTGGATTAACCAACGCCCCAGCGGCTTTCATGGATTTAATGAATAGAGTATTTAAGAAGTAATTGGACAAGTGTGTGAAAGTTTTTATCGATGATATTTTGATCTACTCAAGGACTGAGGCAGAACATGCAGAGCATTTGAGGATAGCTCTAGGAATACTCAGAGAGGAGCAGTTATATGCCAAATTCTCGAAGTGTGAATTCTGGCGGAATAAAGTACAGTTTTTAGGACATGTGATCAATAAAGAAGGAGTATTGGTCGACCCCTCCAAGATAGAGGCGGTCTCAAATTGGGAAAGGCCAACCACACCCACAGAGGTAAGGAGTTTCATAGGATTGGCCGGCTACTATCGTAGATTTGTACAGGACTTTGCGAAGATCGCAGCCCCTTTGACACGACTTACTCGTAAGACAGAGAAGTTTGAATGGACGGAGAAATGCGAGAACAGTTTTCAGGAATTAAAGAAAAGGTTGATAACGGCTCCGGTATTGGCATTGCCGGACGGAAAAGGAGATTTTGTGATATATAGTGACGCGTCGCACAAAGGATTAGGATGTGTGCTTATGCAGCACGGTAGAGTTATTGCGTATGCGTCGAGACAATTGAAGGAATACGAGGTTAGATATCCTACTCATGACCTTGAGCTCGCGGCAATAGTATTTGCTTTAAAAATTTGGAGGCACTACTTGTATGGAGAGAAGTGCGAGATTTTCACAGACCATAAGAGCCTCAAGTACATATTTACGCAGAAAGAGCTCAACATGTGCCAGAGGAGATGGTTAGAACTAATCAAGGACTATGATTGTGAGATTCTCTATCATCCAGGGAAAGCCAATATGGTGGCTGATGCCCTTAGTAGAAAGGAAAAACTCAGAATGATAACGACTTCGGAAGAGTTGATAAGGGATTTTGAGAGAATGGAAATAGAAGTAAAGGTAACCGGAACCGGAACTGAAAAGCTTTTTGAGATCTCAATGCAGCCAGAGTTATTGGAAAAGATCAGATTGTGTCAAGAGAAAATAATGAATGAAGGCAGAGAGTCAATGACTGGAGAGGAGATCCATACTGAAAAAGATGATAAGGGGATAATGAGGTACTCCTACCGAATTTGGGTTCCGAATGTTCAAGAACTTAAAGATGAGATTTTGGATGAAAGCCGTAGTTCAAGGTATTCCATTCACCCAGGAAGTACCAAGATGTATAGGGATTTGAAGGAATATTATTGGTGGCCCAACATGAAGAGGGACGTAGCAGAATGGGTAAACAAGTGTTTGACTTGCCAAAGAGTAAAGGCAGAGCACCAGAGACCCAGTGGACTTTTGCGATCCCTGGAGATTCCCGAATGGAAATGGGAACAGATAGCGATGGATTTTGTTGTAGGCTTGCCAAGGACAAAAGCCAATCACGACGCCATTTGGGTAATTATAGACCGACTGACAAAGTCAGCTCATTTCATTCCTATCAATGAGAGATACACAGTCGATAGACTGGTGGACATTTACCTTAAGGAAATAGTGACACGACATGGAGTCCCAGCGTCCATTGTCTCAGACCGAGACCCTAGGTTCAACTCCAGATTTTGGAGGAGCTTTCAGGAATGTGCGGGGACCAAGTTAAATATGAGTACCGCGTACCATCCCCAAACGGATGGACAGAGTGAAAGGACCATCCAGACACTAGAGGATATGTTGAGAGTCTGTGCAATAGACCTTAAAGGAAGTTGGGATGATCACCTGCCGTTGATCGAGTTTTCTTATAACAATAGCTTTCATGCTAGCATCGGAATGCCGCCTTATGAGGCCCTGTACGGAAGAAGGTGTCGATCTCCCTTATACTGGGATGAAGTAGGAGAGCGGAAGATGCTCGGACCCGAAGTGGTCCAAAGGACCAAAGATATAGTGGATCTTATCAGAGGGCGACTTGTAGCAGCCCAAGACAGACAAAAGAAATATGCAGACCTAGCCCGAAAGGACAAGGAATATGAAGTAGGGGACTTAGTACTGCTGAAAGTATCCCCTTGGAAGGGATTAATGAGGTTCGGAAAGAAAGGAAAACTAAGCCCAAGATACATTGGACCTTTTGAGATATTAAGACGGATTGGAAAGTTAGCTTACGAGCTAGCCCTACCCCCTAATTTGCAACAAGTTCATAATGTGTTCCATGTGTCAATGCTAAGGAGGTATCATCGGGATGCCAGGCACATAGTGGAGTATGAGCAGGTGGATATGCAGCCAGATCTAACTTACGTGGAGAAGCCAGTAAGGATTATGGATAAGAAGGAGCAGGTGCTTCGGAACAAAGTGATCAAGCTAGTCAGAGTACTATGGCAGAATCATAATGTGGAAGAATCAACTTGGGAACTAGAGAGCACAATGCTAGAAAAGTACCCCCATTTGTTTTCTGTTTGATTCCGGGACGGAATCCTTTTAAGGAGGGGAGACTGTAATAACCCCAAAAATTTTCAACTTTTTGTAACCCTTGTGAATAGTGTTTTAGCTGAATGAAAAAACTTTTCACGCCACACTATGTAGGGGTTCTGTTATGGATATTCTGGGATATTATTAGTACTCTATGAAGTATATAAGTATATGTAAAGATCGTCAGAATCCAATTCCGAACACTTTGGTTTTTCCCGGAAATCCACAAGATACGGAGAGAATTGAGTATAAGGTAACAGGATAAAAAGGATTTAAATTAAAGGATTATAATAAAGGATCATAAAAAGGAATATAATGTATTGAGAAAGGTTAAGGGAACCTAAGTAATAAGATCCCGGGTATGATCCTTCAAACGATAAACGAGAACGAAAGTTAAGCGAACCGTATAACAGATCAGCGGTCATTAGGCAAACGAATAGGAAGTTAATCAAATGGATTAGTGGGAAGGATGTCATCCAACCAATAGAAAGAGGACAAGGAAGGGAGGATGACATCATGAAGATGACATAAGCATGACATGGGAAGGAAGGAGGTGTGGTAGCTTTGTAACCACACAATTTCAAGGGCAAGAAAGTAATTGACTAAATCAAATACAAAACAAGTCAACCAAGCCAAGTAAAAATCATTCTCATCAAAAAATCAAAAGCAACCAAGGCTTGTTCTTGAGAGCTCTCGGCTTTTTAACATTTTCAAAGGCAAGAATTTCAAAATCAAAGATCCAAGCTTCCTAAATTGGTAAGATAATTCCCTAGTCATCTTCATGCTTAGTTAGGACTATATCATGAGTTTAAGCCATTAATTCTTTCTCAATCTTCTTCATTTAATCAAAGAAGAAGACAATGAATAGTGTTTTCAAGTTTTTTAACTTGAACTTTTCTTGGTTTTCTTGAAGATCCAAGCATTCTTAAGACTTCTCCAAGCTTCTTAAGGCTTCCTAGCTCCACCCACCACTTCAAGGAAGGTATACCATCTCCAAACCCTAGATTCCTATATATTATAAGATGATTTTGATTAGTGGGTTGATATTGTAGCTTGTTGTTATGATTTAGAGTTTGGGATTTGGAATGGTAGTGAAATGGAATGGTAATTGTTGTGGTTTTGATTTAAAGGAACTTAAGTATGATTAAAGTTAAGTTTAAGCATGAGTATGAATGATTAAATTGAATTGGTTGGGGTTGTTATGATGTGATAAGCATGGATGTTGGTTGTATGTTGGATTTGAGGTTGGTTTGTGGTTGGTTTTGTATGGTTTAAAATTTGGAAATCGCGTAAACATAGCCGTCGTAATGTCCGATTTTCTTTGGACTGTTTTTGTGCATAGCATTAGGAACCGAGAACCCCCTGCTAGATTATGACCACTTCCATGATTAGATAGCTCATGTTACGAGCTTCGTTTTGATATGTAGTTCGTTCGATTCCGATGCACGGTTTAGGAGAAACGACCGTTTCAAGTAACGGCATTTCGCGAACGAAACTTTTTCCCTCGCCTTACTTTGAAACATAGGTTAAAGACCAAAAAGGGTTAATTAATGTATGAAACATTTATGGTAAGTGTGTTAGGCAGTTGGTAAGACATTCGCGAAGGAATCGCTTTAAAACTCGTAAAGGTTAAATTATTAAAAATGGTGGAGCCGAGGGTACCCGAGTGACTTAAGCGAATCGGTGAGCGCAAAACAAGCGTTAGAGTCTAAGTTAGTTAAAGTATAGGTTTACAAGTGATTTTGGTTTAATTCCAACTTACTTGTTGTTTATAGGTTATCAGACTCGTCCCGAGCCTTTCTCACCCCCAAGTCGCTCAGGCAAGTATTCTATCCATTATACTGTTGTTGTGATGTATACACTTGTATATGCATTATCTTGCGATAGATGCATGATGTTTATATTAGCAAATGTTGCAATATATTGAAGCATGCTGCTATGGTATATATATGCATGCCTGTTTCATATTCTTTCCATATATAATTGTTGATTCAGTTGATAATACCTATGCTAGAGGATAGCGGTAACTTGCATATACCCTTAGTATAGGGACCCAAAGGTGAAAATATTTTCTAAAACCGGGAGTCGAGGATCCCGAGTAGATTTTGTATATATATGGATATGGATATATATATATTTATATATATATATACATATATATGGTCATAGTTTTCAAAACTATTAATCGAATAAGGTTTATTCGATAACTTTAACTTTATTTTATTATTGAATATTATTTCGAATATTATTCGAAGGCGTATGACTCCTTTATATTAAATGAATATTATTTTGAATATTCATTCGAGGACTTATGACTCTTTTATATTATTTATTGAATATTATTTGAATATTCATTCGAGGACTTATGACTCTTTTATATTATTTATTGAATATTATTTGAATATTCATTCGAGGACTTATGACTCTTTTATATTATTTATTGAATATTATTTGAATATTCATTTGAGGATCTATGACTCCGATTATTTGCTGAAATATATTCTTTATTTTATTAAAGAATAAGGTGTAAATAATCAAACTTATTTTCGATTATTCAAATAAAGATATTACTTTCGTATAAGTATATCTTTGATTATTTGCTATTCATTCAAGTATAAGTTTTCCAACTTCTACCTCAATTATTCTTATGGGAATATTATTTAAATAATAATATTCAGATATTTCTTTCATATCGGGACTGATTTATTTTAATAAATCAGTATTACTCCAAACACTCTTTAAAGTGTTTTCGAGTCTTCAAAATGATTTTTAAAAGTTAGAGCGGATCCCAAAACTCATTTTTATATTTAAGATCTTCCTTTTAAAGGGGATTTAAATACTCGTTCAAAACCTGGGGAATCCGGCTCTGTGGTGTATTTTATATTCGCAACAAGGTTGCAGTTTTGGTAAATGAATTGATTACTTACCCAACGTTCGGGAAGTAAGTCCATCTATTGAGTCGGCATAAGCAACATGGGCTCAGTGGGCGTCCATGATAGTGTAAGTGGCTCAGTGGGAGTCCATCAAATGCATAAGTGGCTGAGTGGCAGTCCAGCATAGGTCCTAATGCGGCCAGGGTGATGACCAGTGGGGAATTCGTCCATCTACTAGTAGAAAAGGTTACTTATGGGTATCTTTGCCTGATCAGCAAGATATCTGGTTTATGCCAAAGGTTTTCTTTTCCTTCCAAATTCATTGGATATTGCAACTCTGTTCATACTTTACATAACAGAGGTTCCAGGAAATGTTTTAGAGATATATATATGTGGATATATATATATCGGGACTAAATAAAGTATCTCATAACTTTTTCATTCAATAATATTTCAAAGATTGAATCTATTCAAGTCTTAACTTGTGGTCTCATCTATGGGATGTTTTTCTTAAAACTTATAATACTTTGAACGGTGGTAGTTCAAGTAGCTTTATAAATGATATAAGTGTGGTGAAGTATTGGTAACTTCATTCCTTGTTTTTACATTATATCTATTAAGTAATTATCTTACACACGATAAAGATTATAGTGAGTATCCATTTAGATACTTATATTATTGTTATCACTATGTATTATCTTGCGGGCTGTAAGGCTCACTCTTGCTTTATTTCTTCATCACACAACAACAGTTAGGAGAGATGGCCAGACTCCAGCAGACCCAGCGCAAGCGCGTGGGAAGCGCCCCGCGTCTTCCCGATGATGTTGTGGCTGCTATAGCTGCAGAGGTAGATCCATTGTAGTTCAGACCATCTACTTTTGAGAATCAAATTATGTATAATTATAACTTGTGGCAGATAATGGCAATTAACTGTAAATTATCAAGTAATCACTTTGGGTTGTAATAATTTTAAATTGTGGATTCAAAGACTTGTACTTATTTCAATTTCATCTCTGAGACTATAACGGGTTGTGGTGTGTGTTAGTATGGGGTCACAGCATGAGGTTATTTATTATTAATTAAGTGAAGTGATATTGTGGAAAGAAAGACCGTGACAACCCGGATCCCCGACCCCGGATCCGGGGGTGTTACACCGACTGCCCAGAAACCGGCGTCGGCGGCGTTTCCCGGCGAGCTTTCCGACGAACAGAACGTGACTGGAACATAGCGATTCTGGAGATGTTAACCTCGTCTCTCCTGCAGCTCCCCGTCCCTTCGTCCCCAGGTCCCCCTTCCTCGTCGAACACAGCCGGCGAGCGGCAAGCAGCGGCGGTGGCGTAACAATCCGGCGACGCGAAAATCAGAACCAAACTCGACGAAACCGATGCCAAACAACTCAGAAATCGACGATCTTTAAGCTCGTAATCATCAAATCAACAATCAACAATCCAAAACAAAAACCCGAATTCAAAACGGGTTGAAACTCAAAAATACAATTCACTAATCCGAGAATAGAAAAATTAATTAAAAATATGTATCATCATCTACTCAACCTGGGCAATCGATTCATATCACTTTCATCAACCAAAACACAACGATTTGCAAATACCCAATTCGGCTATAAACCCTAAAAATACGAATTGAAAATCGAAGCAATAAAACTCAAAATTGATAACAGAATTAGAAAGTAGAGATCAAGAGCTTTGCAACGAGTACTTACATGTCTGATTTGGAGGTCGGAATCACGATGAAATCGTTAGTTGAATCTCAAGAACACTAAACCCTAATTTCTGAAATTTGGGGATTTTTGCTGAATTTTTCTGATTTTAATTAATTAAATTAATAATAATTAGGTTATTTATAGCTGAAAAATTAATACTCCTAAATAAAATTAAGGGGCTAATTATACATTTAATAAAAATATTTGGCCCTAATTTTCATAATTTTTGGGTATTAAAATTTAATTAATAAATATTTTATATATGCAATATATATCTCAAAAATTCCCAAAAATTGTGAATAATTCAAAAATGTAAAGAAATGGTATAAATAAAAGTCCTATAATTTTATGAAAATAAAAATGGGATTTTTGTGGGGTTTTTAACACCCAACGGGGCCCGGAAAAGTCATTTTTCGTAAAATGAGAAAATTTATAAAATATCTAGATGTTCAGAATATTGCGATTGTAAAAGCCGTTTGATGAAAAATAAGGCCCATTATTTTATTTGAAATACTGGCTTTAAAATCATTATTTGGGTTGCAAAACGTTTGAAATGAAACCTTTGAATACGATATAAAATATCTGAAAAATACCTTAAAAATATAGAAATGATACAGAATACACGTAGCACGTAACAATTAGGGTTTAACAGATAATCACACATAACTGACATATTAATACACATATTTTATTATAAATATGATATTATACAACGTAAATTTCCCGGTCGTTACATTCTCCCCCCCTTAATAGGATTCTGTCCTCAGAATCTTCTATGAAAACAAATGAGGATATTTTTCTAACATTTCACTTTCAAGTTCCTAGGTTGATTCATCAACCATAGGATTTCTCCACAACACTCGCACTAAATATACAGACTTATTTCTCAACACTTTCTCTTGCCGATCTAAAATTCTTACCGGCTGCTCTACAAAAGACAAATCAGGTTGGATATCTATCGGTTCATACTCTATTACATGCCTAGAATCAGGATTATATCGCTTAAGCATTGACACGTGAAACACATTATGAATATGTTGCATATGAGGCGGTAAAGCTAATTCGTATGCAAGCTTTCCTACTCTCTTCAAAATTTCAAATGGTCCGACATATCGTGGCTTCAATTTACCCTTATTGCTAAATCTGGTCAATCCTTTCCATGGCGATATTTTAAGTAATACGTGTTCTCCTTCCTGATAGTCCATATCCTTCCTCGTTTGGTCTGCGTATTTGTGTTGCCTGTTTTGTGCTGCATCGAGTCGTTTCCGAATAAGTTCAATCTTTTCTTTCGTCTGCTGAATTAATTCTGGACCCAAAATTTTGCGTTCTCCAACTTCACCCCAGTGTACTGGTGATCTGCATTTTCTCCCATATAGTGCTTCATACGGTGGCATTCCAATGCTGGCGTGATAGCTGTTATTGTAAGAAAATTCCACTAGGGGTAGATGTTCATCCCAACTGCCTTCAAAATCGATCGCACAAACTCGTAGCATGTCTTCAATCGTTTGAATAGTTCTTTCACTTTGCCCATCGGTTTGCGGATAATACGCAGTACTCATGTTTAATTTCGTTCCAAGGCATTTTTGAAATTGTCTCCAAAATCTCGAGTTGAAACGAGGATCTCGATCATATACGATAGATATTGGAACTCCATGTCGCATCACAATTTCTTTGAGATACATGTGCACTAATTTGTCGAGCGAAAATATTTCATTAATTGGTAGAAAATGTGCTGACTTCGTAAGTCTGTCAATGATTACCCATATCGCATCATGATTTGCTCTAGTCCTCGGTAGTCCTACCACAAAATCCATCGCTAGATGTTCCCATTTCCATTCTGGAATGTCCAATGGTTGCAATAACCCGTTCGGACGTTGATGTTCTGCTTTAACTCGCTGGCATGTGTAGCATTTACTCACCCATTCTGCGATTTCCTTCTTTATGTTCGGCCACCAGAAGTTTTCTCTCAGATCGCAATACATTTTTGTACTTCCTGGATGAATGGAATACTTCGAATTGTGCGCATCTTGCATTATTTCTTCTTTTAAATCTACCACATTAGGGATCCGGATTCTCGAAGCAAAGCATAAAATTCCTTTACTATCCTTCTGAGTTGTGATCTCTTCTCCCGTCAGGTTGTCATCTTGACTCATTACTTCATCTTGACAGCGGCGAATCTTTTCTAGCAACTCCAGTTGGAAGGTCATAGCGTAGATAGATTCTGCAGATTCATTGGGAATACGAATCTCGATTTCCAATTTGTCAAATTCCTTAGCTAATTCTTCACATGAAGTTAACCGGTTCAATCTTTCTTTCCTACTCAACGCATCCGCTATAACATTTGCTTTTCCTGGATGATAACTGATTGTGACATCATAATCTTTTATCAATTCCAGCCATCGACGTTGTCGCATATTCAATTCTTTTTGCGTAAAGATATACTTCAGACTTTTATGATCCGTGTAGATTTCGCATTTTTCACCATAGAGATAATGTCTTCAAAGCTTCAATGCAAATACGATTACTGCCAATTCCAGATCATGCGTAGGATATTTCTGTTCATGAGGTTTAAGTTGTCTCGAAGCATATGCGATGACGTTACCGTGTTGCATCAATACACATCCTAGCCCGCGATACGAAGCATCACTGTAAATAACGAAATTTCCTTGCTCGTCTGGCAATACAAGTACTGGTGCGGTCACCAACCGGTTCTTTAACTCGTGAAAACTTTCTTCACACTTATCATTCCATTCAAACTTTTCACTTTTCGAGTTAACTTGGTCAACGGCATTGCTATTTTCGCAAAATCTTTAACAAATCTTCGATAATACCCTGTCAATCCCAAGAAACTTCGAACTTCTGTGGGTGTCTTCGGTCTTTCCCAATTCAACACAGCTTCAATCTTTGCTGGATCGACTTGGATGCCTTCTCTACTGATGATATGCCCTAGAAATTGTACTTCCCTTAACCAGAATTCACATTTTGAGAATTTTGCGTACAATTGCTCTTTCCTCAGAATTTCCAAAGCTATCCTCAAGTGTTCTGCATGCTCTTCTTCTGTCTTGGAGTAAATCAAGATGTCATCAATGAATACAATCACGAACTTGTCCAAATATTTCTTGAATATCCTGTTCATCAAATCCATGAATGCAGCTGGCGCGTTTGTCAAACCGAATGCCATTACAAGAAACTCGTAATGTCCATATCTCGTACGAAACGCAGCCTTAGGAATATCTTCAGCTTTAATCTTCAATTGATGATAGCCTGATCGCAAATCTATCTTTGAAAACCATGCAACTCCTTTTAGCTGGTCGAACAAATCGTCAATTCTCGGTAAATGATACTTGTTCTTAATAGTGAGTTTATTCAACTCCCGATAGTCGATGCATAATCGCATGCTGCCGTCCTTCTTCTTCACAAATAACACTGGTGCACCCCATGGGGATACACTAGGTCGTATGATGCCTCGGTCTAGAAGATCTTGCAGTTGCGTTGACAATTCTTTCATCTCGACTGGAGCCATTCGATACGGAGCTTTCGAAACTGGTTATGTGCCTGGTGCTAGATCAATCGTGAATTTGATTTCTCGATCTGGCGGTAACCCTGGAAGCTCGTCTAGAAAAATGTCTGGAAACTCGCATACCACTGGAATGTCTTCTATTCTAGGACTTTCTTTTTCAGTATCTAACACGTAAGCTATGTATGCCTCATATCCTTGTCGAAGCAATCGTTTGGTCTGTACTACAGTGAGAAATTTATTCTGCTGCTTTTCGCCCTTGAATATTACCGTTGCATTTTCCGCAGTTCGCAATTTTACTTTCTTATTCGCGCAATCTATTTGAGCCTTATGACATGCTAACCAATCCATTCCCGAAATGATATCGAATTCTCCTAGTTTAAAAGAAATTAAGTCTACAGAGAAATGATGTCCAGCTATTTCTACATCACACGCAGGACATACCCGGTCTACTGGAACTTGGTCGTCATTCGCTAATTTTATAATTAACGTCTCGCCCAACCATTCCATTTCGCAATGTAACTTGTCAAGAAATTCCTCAGAAATAAATGAACGGGTAGCTCCAGAATCAATTAATAATTTTGAACCTACAGAATTCACCAAAAGCGTACCTGCAATCACACTTGGACTCTGCACTGCTTCTTTCATTGTCATGTTAAAAGTCCTTGCTTTGGGTTGATTTGGCGGTGGTGGCGGAGGTAATGCCAATACTTTCGGAATACTGGCTGCCATTGCTGGTCCTTTACAATTCCTAACGATATGCCCTTTCTTTCCGTATTGATAGTAAGTGATTTCTGCTATTTTTCCTGTTGGACATTCGTTAGAGTAGTGCCCTTTCTGCTTGCATTTGAAACATGTCATATCTACTTTAATACATACTCCAGTATGCTTGCGTCCACAAGTTTTGCAATACGGCACTGGAACCTTAACAATTCCCTGCTGTTTGGGGGCTTGGAAACGATTACCTGCTTTTTGTGTACCCTGTCCTATCCTTTTGAAATTCAAATTTTCCCGGGCTTGAAATCCCGGCTTCCTGCTGGAACGGTCTTGGAAACTTCCCTGTCCTCTGTCTCGTTGAGATCTTTCACTTTCCCTTTCGATAATCAAAGCTTTCTGGATTACAACGGTATATGTTGTTAATTCAAAAACTGCAACTTGTCCACATATCCATGGTCGTAATCCCTCTTGAAATCTCTGAACTCGCTTCTCTTCAGTGTCAACCTGTTCTGGAACAAACCTAGCCAATTCATTAATTTTGGCTTCATATTCTGTTACAGACATACTTCCCTGCTTCAGCTCTAAAAACTTTATCTGCATCTGATTCTTCACATAGCGAAGAAAATGCTTTTCTAAAAATAACTCTTTAAACCTATCCCAAGCAATAACATCTTCACCCTCTAATGCCTTTTTAGATTCCCACCAATAATTTGCCTCTCCCTTCAACAAGTAACTAGCAAAATCAGTCCTCTGGTCCTCACCTACCTTCACTAGTGCAAACGCTTTCTTTATTTCTTTTAACCAGGTGGTGGCCTTAATAGGATCAGTAGACCCATCAAATTCTGGAGGTTTAACCGATTGAAACTGCTTAAAAGTAACAACAGGTAATATTGGTGGTAATTGAGGCTCAGGACGAGGTGGCTGTTGTAACATTTGTTGTTGTATCTGTTGTTGCTGATGCTGCATCTGCTGCTGCATCATTACCATCTGTTGTTGCATCAGATGGAACATTTGGTTCATGGTCTCCTTAGTCTGACCTTCGAAATTGCTGTTAGAGGTTTCAGCCCTAGTCTTTCTTTTTGGTGCCATCTTCTTCTGATAATAAAACAGGTGATATTTATTTAACAGTTTAATAAACAATTGACAGTATGTGATGGAAACAATTTATCCTGTATTAATAACATGGTTTATTTAAATAAAACAGTTACTAAATATAAAAACTGGAAATGTAAACAGTTAAATAAAATGTTTATTCTTTTCTTTTCTGTTTTTTTTTCAACAGGAATCATAATATGGAAAGCTGTAAAATAATAAAATGAAAGTAAATGCTGTAAACTGTAAAGACTGAAATTTAAATAAAAGAAATTTGAAAAGTTCAGTTTATATATATATGTGACACCAGCTTCAGGTGTAAATGCTTGATATAAAAAAGTCTCGGGCTACTGGTCATCACTACAGCTACAAGTCACACTATCGCTACAAGTTAAACTACTACTACAAGTTAAACTACTGATACACACATACACACTACTCACTAGGTTATACTATGCTGCCTCTATATACACATGTACTCTGGAGTCATCGTCTCAAACCATCTCAGAACCCAGGCGGAATACGCCTAAGCTCCTCTCTAAGTGCCTGGACTAAAGTCTGTGCCAAGCGGAATATCCGATAGAACTCTGCAAAAGAAGGAGGTCCATCATGGGTCAACTCATCAAGCTCCCAAGTAACACTCATCAACACTGACTGTAATCGCTGTTTCATGTAATAATCCGGCTGTAGGGCCGCTAACGGTCCTCTGTCCCTCTGATCAAACAGATGCATAATCTCTCGACACTGTGCCCGCCAATACTCCATATCATCCCTCATAACTCTATACTCATGGTATGGTTCCATATGCGGCTGAGCAATCTGACCTACTGACTCCTGGGAAGGAACCCTCGGAATACCTGCACCCTGCTGTGGTAATCCTAGCTGTAGATCCACATCATGCTCTCCCATCCCCTCGACTGGAATCATCTGAACTATGTCCGGCTCTGGGGCATGCACTGGTATAGGAGGTATCAATGGTGGTGGTGGTAACTCCTGCTCAATACCCGGTATAAACTGATGCTCAATAGGTAAAGGAACCATCAGCTCGAAGAACTCAAATGGATCAAACATCTCTGTGGGGTCATGAACTATCCCCTGAACTGGTGGTACCGGCTCCTGTGGCAATGGTGGTGGAGGTGGTAAAGGAAGAAACATATACTTAGATACTGGAGGTATAACTGGTGCTGTTGGCCTAGTGACTGTCCTCTCGGAGGATGCAGAATAACCAGAAGATGCCATATGATAATATACCAAAGAAAAGAAAAGGTCACTAAACAATCCTAAGATTTATATTTCCCTATTCTAATTTGACCTAAATCCTAATACTATTCTTCCTAATTTGACTATCCATATCTTATGTGATCTCCCTATCCTATTTTAGTCCTAATGTTCTTGTTTTCATGGACCAAACCTACAGCTCTAATACCAAACTGTAACGCCCTCCAACCCGGGGTATAAGTCTGGGGGTTACGAGCTAATCATCAAACCTGTACAAGCTTATTAATAAATAATAAAGAAATGACATTAAACCCCTTTATCACTAACCAGGACCTTTTTAGGTTGAAGTATGAAAACAAGAACCACTAACTACTTTTATTACAAATCAACATTTAAAATCTCACAAACTCTCTTTATTACAAACCATTGTCTAATTTTTTTTTTAAACTAAGTTCAGCTTTTATTCAAACACACACATACTATCTATCAACACTCCACCTGCTCGGGCAACTCAAAGCTTTCTTCCTGAATTGGGATCGACACCTTGGGTATGAGAGGATCCCGAGGCTTGACCCGCTTCTTTACCACTCGTGTCCTGATGGGTTTCATATTCCTTCTTAACTAAAAACAATAAGGTGAATAACAACAAAAAGGGGTGAGCCAAAAATTACTCAACAAGTCCACAAAATATAAACAGTGTTAACGTATTATAATTGAATCCGTAACCCAGGTATATCTGCATAGATATAACCTTATAGAAATAGAAAGAAGGCCATTACTGGCGAATGCAAATGAACTAAACTGGACTCAAGTTCGCAGCTATACCCTGCTGATCAGCCAGGATACAGTGCAGATCTATATTTGACTATATAGATCCCGTCGGGCACCCAGGCACTACGACTCATTTCAAGGTTCCGGTTATGTCTCGGTCCTTAGGATTAAGTAGACTTAATCCCAAAAGTAGTGTTATCCAGTCCCTGGAATAGCAACCGGAACAATCGGTATGCTTTGGTATTGTAACACCCCCAGATCCGGGGTCAGGGATCCGGGCCGTCATGGTATTTCTTTCCACAATACCACTTCACTTAATTAATAATAATTAACCTTATGCTGTGACCCCACACTAACACACACCACAACTCGTTATAGTCTCAGAGATGAAATTGAAATAAGTACAAGTCTTTGAATCCACAGTTTAAAAGTTATTACAACCCAAAATGATTACTTGATAAATTTACAGTTAATTGCCATTATCTGCCACAAGTTATAATTATACAATATTTGGTTCCCAAAAGTAGAATGTCTGATCTACAGGTAGATCTACCTCTGCAGCTATAGCAGCTACGATCTCAACGGGAAGGCGCGGGGCGCTTCCCACGCTCTTGCGCTGGGTCTGCTTGAGCCTGGCCATCTTTCCTAACTGTTGTTGTGTGAAGAAGAAATGAAGCAAGAGTGAGCATTACAGCTTGCAAGATAATATATATTATTAACAATAATACAAGTATCTGAATGGATACTTACTAGAATCCTTTATCATGTGTAAGGTAATTACTTACTGGATATAAGTTTAAAAGAAGATGAAGTTACCAATTACTTCACTATACTTATACCATTTTTAGAAATCTACTTGAACTACTACTGCTCAAAGTATAATAAGATTCAAGAGGTCATCCCATAGATGAGACCATAAATTAAAACTTGAATATATTCAATCTTTGAAATATTTTTAAAAGAATGAAGTTACGAGATACTTCATTCAATGGAAACAACAATAAAACTGTTTGACCCTGTCAATGCTTCGGCAACCACCCATTCGTAGCCTTTCGATCGAAATGCTACGGGTAGTGTTGCAGAATTATCCAACTGGATGATGAACTCATTACGGGAGTTTGTCGCGCCAGGAAGACCACTTACGATGATCAGTCGCAGTAGTACAACCCCACCATTTTCTACATGTAGAGGAGAACCTGTCGGATTTACTTGGCAACCGAACACTGGACTCCTAAGGAATGGACCATCTTAGCGGAACTTCCAGGCCATTTTGGGCCAATATAATAAGGCTGGGCCGGTGCCACTCGACCACTTACGCCACTCCTAGTTCAGATGAAATCCATGACTCTAAAACATAAAGCTCGTCCCCCCTTTCCCCAAGTAGAAACTTGTTGATACGGCTCCACCAAGAAGTCGTATCTAGTTGGAAAGGAAAACTCACCGATATTTCCCAGGCGATGCCTGTTAATGGATTAACTTGTTCCAAGAATTTTACTTCCCGAGTGTTGGGTAAGTAATCAAAATTCTTTTATCAAGACAGCAACCTTGCTGCGAATATAAAACACACCACAAAGCCGGATCCCTCAGGTTTTTAGCGAGTATTTAAATCCCCTTCGAAAGGAGGATCTTAAATATAAAAATGAGTTTTGGGATCCGCTCTAACTTTTAAAAATCATTTTAAAGACTCGAAAACACTTTAAAGAGTATTTGGAGTAATGCTGATTTAATAAAGTAAATCAGTCCCAATATATTAGAAAATATCTGAATATTATTATTTAAATAATATTCCCATAAAGAATAATCTTTATAAAAATAATGGAAGTAGATGTTGTAAAACTTATACTTGAAATGACTATTAAATAACCAAAGATATACTTATACGAAAGTAATATCTTTATTTGAATAATAAAAAGTAAGTTTGATTACCGACACATTATTCTTTAATAAAATAAAGAATATTAATTAGTAAATAAATCGAAGTTATAAGCCCTCGAATGAATATTCAAAATAATATTCATTAATAAAATAAACGGAGTCATAAGCCCTCGAATGAATATTCAAAATAATATTCAATAAATAAAATAAGCGGAGTCATATGTCCTCGAATGAATATTCAAAATAATATTCATTAATAAAATAAAGTTATCGAAAAAACCTTATTTGATTCATAATTTTAAAAACTATTCATATATATATATAAATATATATATATATATATATATATATATATATATATATATATATATATATATACTCGGGAGCATCGACTCCCGGTTTTAGAAAAAAGTTCACCTTTGGGTCCCATATACTAAGGGTATATGCAAATTACCGCTTATCTCTAGCATAGGTATTATCAACTGAATCAACAGATATATGTATCAAGAATACGAAACAGGCATGCATATATACCATATCACATGCTACAATATATCGCAAGAATTTGCTAATAACAAATATGCATTTATCGCAAGATCATGCATAAACACATGTACATCACAACAACAGTTATACGGGTAGAAAACTTGCCTGAGCGACTGAGGGTGATTAATGTCTTGGGACGAGTCTGGTAACCTATAAACAGCATGTGAGTTGGAATTAAACCAAAGTCACTTGTGAATCTATACTTTAACCAAATTAGACTCTAACGCTCGCTTTGCGCTTACTGATTCTCTAAAGTCACTCGAGTACCCTCGGCTCCACCATTTTTAATAATTTAACCATTACGAGTTTTAAGGTGATTCTTTCGCGAGTGTCTTACTAACTACCTAACACACTTAACATAATTGTTTCATACACTAATTAACCCTTTTTAGGTCTTTAACCTATGTTTCAAAGTAAGGCGAGGGGTAATGTTTCATTCGCGAAACGTCGTTACTTAAAACGGCCGTTTCTCCTAAACCGTACATCGGAATCAAACGAACCACATATCAAAACGAAGCTCGTAACATGAAATATCTAAATATGGCAATGGTCAAAACCTAGCAGGGAGTTCTTGGGTCCTAATGTTATGAACAAAAGCAGTCTAAAGTAAATCGGACATTACGACGACTATGTTTACGCGATTTCCCAATTTTATACCATTCCAATACAATCACCAAACAACCCCAATCCATTCATACAATCAAAGTCCATCCATATCACACTACAACAGCCCCAATCAACTCAATATTAACAATTATACTTATTCTTAAACTTGAATTTAAACTATACTTAAATCCTTTAACCAAACCATAAGATTTCAACATTCAATTCACCACCATTCCAACCCAAACTCTAAACAAACAAGCTTCAAGCTACTCTTTACCATAAATATCAAAATCATCCTAATATACAAAGTAAATCTAGGGTTTGGAGATGATATACCTTCCTTGAAGTGATGTGAGTAGCTAGGAAGCCTTAAGAAGCCTTGAGATGTCTTAGAGATGCTTGGATCTTAAAGGAAAAACAAGAAAAATCAAGTTAAAAACCTTGAAATCACTATTCATTATCTTCTTCATTGATTTCTTGGAGAAGATTAAGAATGAATTGGATTCTTAAACTCATAAGATAGCCATAACTATGCATAAGGAGTACTAGAGAATTATCTTACCAATTTAGGAAGCTTGGAACTTGGATTTTGGAAAATCTTCTCTTTGAAAATGGAAAAAGCCGAGAGCAAATGTTCTTGGTGAAGAGAAATACAATTTTTGTTTTGATGAAAATGATTTGTTTTGGCTTGGTGGATGTAGTTTGGTTTTTTTGTTTTGGTTAATTACCTTATTAACCTTGTCTTTGTGTGGTTATAAACCAACCACATCTCCTCCCTCCCTATGTCATGCTTACATCATCTTATTGTATCATCATCTCTTACTTGTCCTCTCCTTATTAGTTGGATGACCTCATCATCCCTAACCTCCTTGATTAACTTCCTAATTGTTTGCCTAATGACCGCTGATCTGTTATACGGTTCGCTTAACTTTCATTTTCGTTTATCGTTTGAGGGATCATACCCGGGATCTTATTACTTAGGTTCCCTTAACCTTTCTCAATATATTATATTCCTTTTATGATCCTCTCTTATAATCCTTTAATTTAAATCCTTTTTATCATGTTACCTTATACTCAATTCTTTTCGTATCTAGTGGATTTCCGGGAAAAATCAAAGTGTTCGGAATTAGATTCTGACGATCTTTACATACACTTATATACCCTATAGAGTACCAATAAAATCACAGAATATCCATAACAGAACCCCTACATAGTGTGGCATGAACAGTTTTCTTATTCAGCAATATCAGCAAAAACACTATTCATAAGGGTTACAAAGAGTTCAAAATTTTAGGGTTATTACAGTCTCCCCTCCTTAAAAGGATTCCGTCCCGGAATCAAATAGAAAACAATTGGGGGTACTTTTCTAGCATTGCGCTCTCTAGTTCCCAAGTTGATTCTTCCATATTATGATTCTGCCATAGCACTCTGACTAGCTTGATCACTTTGTTCCGAAGCACCTGCTCCTTCTTATCCATAATCTTTACTGGTTTCTCCACGTAAGTCAGATCTGGTTGCATATCCACATGCTCGTACTCCACTATGTGTCTGGCATCCCGATGATACTTCCTTAGCATTGACACATGGAACACATTATGAACTTGTTGTAGATTCGGGGGTAAGGCTAGCTCGTAAGCCAACTTCCCAATCCGTCTTAGTATCTCAAAAGGTCCAATGTATCTTGGGCTTAGTTTTCCTTTCTTTCCGAATCTCATTAACCCCTTCCAAGGGGATACTTTTAGTAGTACTAAGTCCCCTACTTCATACTCCTTGTCCTTTCGGGCTAGGTCTGCATATTTCTTTTGTCTGTCTTGGGCTGCTACATGCCGCCCTCTGATAAGATCCACTATGTCTTTGGTCCTTTGGACCACTTCGGGTCCGAGCATCTTCCTCTCCCCTACTTCATCCCAGTATAAGGGATATCGACACCTTCTTCCGTACAGGGCCTCATAAGGCGACATTCCGATGCTAGAATGAAAGCTATTGTTATAAGAAAACTCGATCAACGGCAAGTGATCATCCCAACTTCCTTCAAAGTCTATTGCACAGACTCTCAACATATCCTCTAGTGTCTGGATGGTCCTTTCACTCTGCCCATCCGTCTGGGGATGGTACGCGGTACTCATATTTAACTTGGTCCCCGCACATTCTTGAAAGCTCCTCCAAAATCTGGAGTTGAATCTGGGGTCTCGGTCTGAGACAATGGACGCTGGGACTCCATGTCGCGTCACTATTTCCTTAAGGTAAATGTCCACAGTCTATCGACTGTGTATCTCTCATTGATAGGAATGAAATGAGCTGACTTTGTCAGTCGGTCTATAATTACCCATATGGCGTCATGATTGGCTTTCGTCCTTGGCAAGCCTACAACAAAATCCATCGCTATCTGTTCCCATTTCCATTCGGGAATCTCCAGGGGTCGTAAAAGTCCACTGGGTCTCTGGTGCTCTGCCTTTACTCTTTGGCAAGTCAAACATTTACCCACCCATTCTGCTACATCCCTCTTCATGTTGGGCCACCACTAATACTCCTTCAAATCCCTATACATCTTGGTGCTTCCCGGGTGAATGGAATACCTTGAACTATGGCTTTCATCCAAAATCTCATCTTTAAGCTCTTGCACGTTCGGAACCCAAATCTGGTAGGAGTACCTCATTATCCCTTTATCATCTTTCTCATTATGGATCTCCTCTCCAATCATTGACTCTCTGCCTTCATTCATTATTTTCTCTTGGCACAATCTGATCTTTTCCAATAACTCTGGCTGCATTGAGATCTCAAAAAGCTTTTCAGTTCCGGTTCCGGTTACCTTTACTTCTATTTCCATTCTCTCAAAATCCCTTATCAATTCTTCCGAAGTCGTTATCATTCTGAGTCTTTCCTTTCTACTAAGGGCATCAGCCACCACATTGGCTTTCCCCGGATGATAGAGAATCTCACAATCATAGTCCTTGATTAGCTCTAACCATCTCCTCTGGCGCATATTGAGCTCTTTCTGCGTAAATATGTACTTGAGGCTCTTATGGTCTGTGAAAATCTCGCACTTCTCTCCATATAAGTAGTGCCTCCAAATTTTTAAGGCAAAAACTATTGCCGCTAACTCAAGATCATGGGTAGGATATCTAATCTCGTATTCCTTCAGTTGTCTCGATGCATACGCAATCACTTTACCGTGTTGCATAAGCACACACCCTAATCCTTTGTGCGACGCGTCACTATATATCACAAAATCTCCTTTTCCGTCTGGCAATGCCAACACCGGGGCCGTTACCAACCTTTTCTTTAATTCCTGAAAACTGTTCTCGCATTTCTCCGTCCATTCAAACTTCTCTGTCTTATGAGTAAGTCGTGTCAAAGGGGCTGCGATCTTCGCAAAGTCCTGTACAAATCTACGATAGTAGCCGGCCAATCCTATGAAACTCCTTACCTCTGTGGGTGTGGTTGTCCTTTCCCAATTTGAGACCGCCTCTATCTTGGAGGGGTCGACCAATACTCCTTCTTTATTGATCACATGTCCTAAAAACTATACTTCATTCTGCCAGAATTCACACTTCGAGAATTTGGCATATAACTGTTCCTCTCTGAGTATTCCTAGAGCTATCCTCAAATGCTCTACATGTTCTGCCTCGGTCCTTGAGTAGATTAAGATATCATCGATAAAAACTATCACACACTTGTCCAAGTACTTCTTAAATACTCTATTCATTAAATCCATGAAAGCCGCTGGGGCGTTGGTTAATCCAAAGGACATTACCAAGAACTCATAATGCCCATACCTGGTACGGAACGCTGTCTTGGGGATATCTTCGGGTTTAATCTTTAGTTGGTGATATCCAGTTCTCAGGTCAATCTTGGAAAAATAAACAGCATCCTTTAGCTGGTCAAACAGATCGTCTATTCTAGGTAACGGGTACCTGTTCTTTATGGTTAGCTTGTTCAACTCTCGATAGTCGATGCACAGCCTCATGCTCCCATCTTTCTTCTTAACAAATAAAACTAGTGCTCCCCATGGAGACACGCTGGGTCTTATCATACCCTTATCCAAAAGTTCCTGCAATTGGATAGCTAATTCCTTCATTTCTAACGGGGCTAACCGGTAAGGTGCTTTTGAAACTGGCGCCGTCCCTGGGGCCAACTCAATCGCAAATTCAATCACTCTATCGGGTGGTAATCCCGGAAGGTCTTGTGGGAATACATCTTCAAAGTCGTTGACTACTGGAATATCTTGTAAGTTGGGCACCTCCTTTTACGTGTCCACCACATAGGCTAGGTAAGCCTCGTTTCCTTTTTATAGCATCCTTCTGGCCTGGGCCATGGTCAAAAATTTCTGCGTCTGCCTCTTTCCCCTAAATATGACTTCTTTCTTTCCTGGAATATTCAACTTAACTTTCTTCCCCTTACAGTCTATCTGAGCATCATTTCTAGATAGCCAGTCCATTCCCAAAATTATATCAAATTCCCATAACTTAAAAGGAATCAGATCAACACTGAAAGATTGTCCCCCTATGCCTAACTCACAGGCGGGGTGAATCAGATTAACAAGAATAACTTCATGGTTGGCTATTTCTACTTGTAAGGGCTCTATCAAGGGTTTAGCTTTAAGTCTTAATTTATACGCAAAGTCCCTTGATATAAAAGATTTAGTTGCTCCTGAATCAAATAAAACGTTTGCACTGACTGAATTTAGAGAAAGGGTACTAGCTATCACATCTGAATCTTTCATAGCATCCTGGACTGTCATGTTGAAAGTCCTCGCAGTAGGTGGCTTATTGGAGGCAGCCCTGCTGGCTCCTGAAGCTGCTGGTTTGTTCATTGGGCATTCCCTCTTCCAATGACCCGGGCGTCCACACTAATAACAAGTGGCGGTTGGAATGACGGCAGGGGCTGACGAAGGGCATTTGTGAGAATAGTGGCCCACTTGCCCACACTTAAAGCAGGTTACTGGCTTTCCCTTATATTCCCCAGAATGCATTCTTCCACAAGTGTTACAGGCTGGAAATGGGGGTCGAGACTGGTTGGAATAGGACATTCTTGACTTCTGGCCGCTCTGGCTCACATTCACGCTCATTGGCCGCTTAAACCCAGTATTCTTTCCCGGTAGGGACACTGCTCCTCGATTAAATCTAGTTAGGAAGCTCCTTCCTGCTGAACCCCCACCCATGCTCATACTTTTCCTCTTTATTCCCTTCTTTTCTCTTTCCTTCTGCATCTGTTCACTTTCGGCTTCTACAATTGTTGCCTTTTGCACCAGAGTGGCATAATCCGTAAGCTCAAGGATTGCCACCCTATTCTGAATCCACGGTTTTAGTCCCTGCTGAAACCTCCTAGCTTTCTTTTCCTCGGTGCTCACAAACTCCGGCACAAACCTTGATAACTCAGTAAATTTCGCTTCATACTCTGCTACAGATAAGTTATTCTGCTTTAGCTCCAAGAACTTGAGCTCCATCTGGTTTTCCATAAACCTCAGGAAATACTTCCCCAGAAACAACTGACTGAACCTCTCCCAGGTTATGATAGCATCTGTCTCCATGTTTTTCTTGGACTCCCACCAGTAGTTGGCCTCTCCTTTCAGAAGGTAGGTAGCAAATACAGTCTTCTGTGCCTCATCGGTACTCAAAATCTCAAAGGATTTCTCCATTTCCTTTAACCATGCCCTTGCCTCAACTGGGTCGGCTGATCCGTGGAACTCAGGGGGCTTAAGGGACTTAAAAGCCCTGAAAGAGTTTGCCACAACATTGTTATTTCCTTGAGGGGGTGGGTTGGGTTGACGTTCCAAGTTCTGCCTTAGTAGTTGCATGAACAGGCCCATGGGATCCATGCCTGGGTTTGGTACTGGTTGCTCAACCTCAGTTTCTCCTTCTTCAGCCTCTATCTCAAATCCCTCAACATCATATGTTTCCTCTTCCTCTTCATACAGGGAGTCATCCTCTTCCACATAATCCTCATCTTCCTCTTCACTGTGTTCCTGGTTCCTATCATCCTGGTTATGGCTTCCCTGGTCCTCAGATCCAGGGTTCGCCCTAGTTTTAATCTTTCTTGGCGGCATGCTACTGATAATAAAAAAAAATTATTGGGAAATTTAACGTTAGGTCACAATCATACACAACATTGTGCCTTGCACAATTCTATAATGGGGAGAATGTATCTCGCAATTTTATTATTTTATGACAGTTCTAATAAGAAATGCAGTAATAATAATGATAAAAACAGTGATCTCGTCACTAAGGAACTGAACTGAAAGGAAACAAATATATACATAATGCGAGAAATACATAGTTTAATCTGGTCAAAAGTACAACAGTGCTACAGCCATCTGTCCCAAAAGTGATACACAAGAGTCTATCTGTCTAGTCAGAAAAAGGGATGCTATATACAAGTCAACTATCCCGGAAAATTGGTTCTTACTAAGGCCTCGGCTAACTAGACAACTAAACTATCCCATCGTCAGTCCTGAATCACACACCGGAGCGGGTCAGCTCCCATACCCTTTCCATCGCACGACGGAAGATATAGTCGGCCTGCCGCCTGGAGATCCTACCATGCCTGTCCCCCTGGAGCGATCTGAGTCTCACTCGGGACGTGAGCTCTATCCCCGTCAGCTCCCTCCTCAAGGATCGGGGTATAGCAGCCCTAGTCTCATAAGCTCGGGTACGCCTACCTGCCCTCTCCGCATCCAACTCCCTCCTGACCTCATCCAGTCGGGCCTCAGCAACGGCCACTCGGGTCCTCAGTACATCCTGAACATAGTCGTGGGCTAACAAAGACTGCCTATGGGCAGGGTCGAGAGGTGGTGAATCCAGAGCCGCTGGGGGTGCCTCCTCGGTCTGCCTAGGCTCGGGAGTATGGGTCTCTGAGCTGTCATCATAAGTGCTCCAGGATGGTAGTGGAGGGGTAGGAGCTCTGACCACTGGGAGTGTGGGTAAAAGGGTACCAGTGTACACTACCATAGGTCCGACACGCTCCTCAGCTACTGGGACCTCATCCGGGTCCTCCTCATCTGAAATAGTAATGACCTCTGTCTCTAACTCCTCTGAGGGGTCCTCCTCATCCTCCTCCATCTCAGGCTCCTCCTGATCCTCGACATCTAGCAGTGCCTCATCATGCTCACGCTCGAACATCTCAGGGTCCTCTATCTCATGCGCCTACACATTAAACGAGCTAAGTTACTATCATGATACTTATAAGGGTTCCCGTAAGGGTTTTAACTGTCAGCGCTACTTTAAGTAGTCCGACCATGAACTTGGCAAGAGTTCTTATTATCTTTGTGAGTTTGTTATTATATCGTCGCATCATCTCTGAGGTTTATAACGCTTGGCTCTGATACCATTTCTGTAACACCCTCAGATCCGGGGTCAGAGATCCGGGCCGTCACGGTCTTTCTTTCCACAATACCACTTCACTTAATTAATAATAATTAACCTTATGCTGTGACCCTACACTAACACACACCACAACTCGTTATAGTCTCAGAGATGAAATTGAAATAAGTACAAGTCTTTGAATCCACAGTTTAAAAGTTATTACAACCCAAAATGATTACTTGATAAATTTACAGTTAATTGCCATTATCTGCCACAAGTTATAATTATACAATATTTGGTTCCCAAAAGTAGAATGTCTGATCTACAGGTAGATCTACCTCTGCAGCTATAGCAGCTACGATCTCAACGGGAAGGCGCGGGGCGCTTCCCACGCTCTTACGCTGGGTCTGCTTGAGCCTGGCCATCTTTCCTAACTGTTGTTGTGTGAAGAAGAAATGAAGCAAGAGTGAGCATTACAGCTCGCAAGATAATATATATTGTTAACAATAATACAAGTATCTGAATGGATACTTACTAGAATCCTTTATCATGTGTAAGGTAATTACTTACTGGATATAAGTTTAAAAGAAGATGAAGTTACCAATTACTTTACTATACTTATACCATTTTTAGAAATCTACTTGAACTACTACTGCTCAAAGTATAATAAGATTCAAGAGGTCATCCCATAGATGAGACCATAAATTAAAACTTGAATATATTCAATCTTTGAAATATTTTTAAAAGAATGAAGTTACGAGATACTTCATTCAATGGAAACACCAATAAAACTGTTTGACCCTGTCAATGCTTCGGCAACCACCCATTCGTAGCCTTTCGATCGAAATGCTACGGGTAGTGTTGCAGAATTATCCAACTGGATGATGAACTCATTACGGGAGTTTGTCGCGCCAGGAAGACCACTTACGATGATCAGTCGCAGTAGTACAACCCCACCATTTTTTACATGTAGAGGAGAACCTGTCGGATTTACTTGTCAACCGAACACTGGACTCCTAAGGAATGGACCGTCTTAGCGGAACTTCCAGGCCATTTTGGGCCAATATAATAAGGCTGGGCCGGTGCCACTCGACCACTTACGCCACTCCTAGTTCAGATGAAATCCATGACTCTGAAACGTAAAGCTCGTCCCCCCTTCCCCAAGTAGAAACTTGTTGATACGGCTCCACCAAGAAGTCGTATCTAGTTGGAAAGGAAAACTCACCGATATTTCCCAGGCGATTCCTGTTAATGGATTAACTTATTCCAAGAATTTTACTTCCTGAGTGTTGGGTAAGTAATCAAAATTCTTTTATCAAGACATCAACCTTGTTGCGAATATAAAACACACCACAGAGCCGGATCCCTCTGGTTTTGAGCGAGTATTTAAATCCCCTTCGAAAGGAGGATCTTAAATATAAAAATGAGTTTTGGGATCCGCTCTAACTTTTAAAAATCATTTTAAAGACTCGAAAACACTTTAAAGAGTGTTTGGAGTAATGCTGATTTAATAAAGTAAATCAGTCCCAATATATTAGAAAATATCTGAATATTATTATTTAAATAATATTCCCATAAAGAATAATCTTTATAAAAATAATTGAAGTAGATGTTGTAAAACTTATACTTGAAATGACTATTAAATAACCAAAGATATACTTATACGAAAGTAATATCTTTATTTGAATAATAAAAAGTAAGTTTGATTACCGACATATTATTCTTTAATAAAATAAAGAATATTAATTAGTAAATAAATCGGAGTTATAAGCCCTCGAATGAATATTCAAAATAATATTCATTAATAAAACAAACGGAGTCATAAGCCCTCGAATGAATATTCAAAATAATATTCAATAAATAAAATAAGCGGAGTCATATGTCCTCGAATGAATATTCAAAATAATATTCATTAATAAAATAAAGTTATCGAAAAAACCTTATTTGATTCATAATTTTAAAAACTATTCATATATATATATATATATATATACTCGGGAGCATCGACTCCCGGTTTTAGAAAAAAGTTCACCTTTGGGTCCCCTATACTAAGGGTATATGCAAATTACCGCTTATCTCTAGCATAGGTATTATCAACTGAATCAACAGATATATGTATCAAGAATACGAAACAGGCATGCATATATACCATATCACATGCTACAATATATCGCAAGAATTTGCTAATAACAAATATGCATTTATCGCAAGATCATGCATAAACACATGTACATCACAACAACAGTTATACGGGTAGAAAACTTGCCTGAGCGACTGAGGGTGATTAATGTCTTGGGATGAGTCTGGTAACCTATAAACAGCATGTGAGTTGGAATTAAACCAAACTCACTTGTAAATCTATACTTTAACCAAATTAGACTCTAACGCTCGCTTTGCGCTTACTGATTCTCTTAAGTCACTCGAGTACCCTCGGCTCCACCATTTTTAATAATTTAACCATTACGAGTTTTAAGGCGATTCTTTCGCAAGTGTCTTGCTAACTACCTAACACACTTAACATAATTGTTTCATACACTAATTAACCCTTTTTAGGTCTTTAACCTATGTTTCAAAGTAAGGCGAGGGGTAATGTTTCGTTCGCGAAATGTCGTTACTTAAAACGGCCGTTTCTCCTAAACCGTACATCGGAATCAAACGAACCACATATCAAAACGAAGCTCGTAACATGAACTATCTAAATATGGCAATGGTAAAAACCTAGCAGGGAGTTCTCGGGTCCTAATGTTATGAACAAAAGTAGTCTAAAGTAAATCGGACATTACGACGACTATGTTTACGCGATTTCCCAATTTTATACCATTCCAATACAATCACCAAACAACCCCAATCCATTCATACAATCAAAGTCCATCCATATCACACTACAACAGCCCCAATCAACTCAATATTAACAATTATACTTATTCTTAAACTTGAATTTAAACTATACTTAAATCCTTTAACCAAACCATAAGATTTCAACATTCAATTCACCACCATTCCAACCCAAACTCTAAACAAACAAGCTTCAAGCTAATCTTTACCATAACTATCAAAATCATCCTAATATACAAAGTAAAGCTAGGGTTTGGAGATGATATACCTTCCTTGAAGTGATGTGAGTAGCTAGGAAGCCTTAAGAAGCCTTGAGATGTCTTAGAGATGCTTGGATCTTAAAGGAAAAACAAGAAAAATCAAGTTAAAAACCTTGAAATCACTATTCATTATCTTCTTCATTGATTTCTTGGAGAAGATTAAGAATGAATTGGAGTCTTAAACTCATAAGATAGCCATAACTATGCATAAGGAGTACTAGAGAATTATCTTACCAATTTAGGAAGCTTGGAACTTGGATTTTGAAAAATCTTCTCTTTGAAAATGGAAAAAAGCCGAGAGCAAATGTTCTTGGTAAAGAGAAATACAATTTTTGTTTTGATGAAAATGATTTGTTTTGGCTTGGTGGATGTAGTTTGGTTTTTTTGTTTTGGTTAATTACCTTATTAACCTTGTCTTTGTGTGGTTATAAACCAACCACATCTCCTCCCTCCCTATGTCATGCTTACATCACCTTATTGTGTCATCATCTCTTACTTGTCCTCTCCTTATTGGTTGGATGACCTCATCATCCCTAACCTCCTTGATTAACTTCCTAATTGTTTGCCTAATGACCGCTGATCTGTTATACGGTTCGCTTAACTTTCGTTTTTATTTATCGTTTGAGGGATCATACCCGGGATCTTATTACTTAGGTTCCCTTAACCTTTCTCAATATATTATATTCCTTTTATGATCCTCTCTTATAATCCTTTAATTTAAATCCTTTTTGTCCTGTTACCTTATACTCAATTCTTTCCGTATCTAGTGGATTTCCGGGAAAAATCAAAGTGTTCGGAATTGGATTCTGACGATCTTTACATACACTTATATACCCTATAGAGTACCAATAAAATCACAGAATATCCATAACAGAACCCCTACATAGTGTGGCATGAACAGTTTTCTTATTCAGCAATATCAGCAAAAACACTATTCATAAGGGTTACAAAGAGTTCAAAATTTTGGGGTTATTACAGGTATATTCTAATCATCAGAATATATCAAAAATTGTGAGTAACAATTGGAATATGAATAATAAATTCAAATGAAAAGAATAATTCAAGAATCGAACTGAGATATGAATAAAGAAATTAAAGGAATACAAGCGTAATAAGAATTTGAAATGAATATTACTATTCTGAAATTAGAATAGGGGAGAAACTTGCCTTCTGCGTGACTTACTGTAATTAAATCACTTCCGTCTATCCCCTACTTGACCTGCCTTGCTGGCTTAGCTTCTTTTAGCAAAATAGACTGATTAAATCATCTTGTACTTCAATTTGCATCTTGAATTGACTCCATTTCGATCCTATTATCTACCCATGCGCTTATAACTGACTCTTGTATTACATATAAGCAAGTAAGACTCGATTAACCACATAATGCACATAAGTACAAAAGCACATAATCATTTCTATAGTTAGAATAATTTTTAGAATCAAAATTGACTCGCTGATTGCTCTGTTGATCACCTTCTGCTTCCTTTCCCATTTTCCTGGAATTTTTCGGACTCCTCTCGGCGCGTATTTCGACTGATAATCCAGCAATCAATAAGGTCAACTAATTTCGAGAAGAAATTAGGTCTTCATATTATTTTTAATAAAAAGAATTCATTTTTCTGAGTAAAATGGCTTTTGTTTCACTCAAATCTGACTAATGGTTGAATTATTATCAATTAAACACTGATAATTCAATTTATTATTCAATATAAACAATTATTACAACCTTTTAAATCCTAAAATAATTTTTAAATAATTATTTAAGAAAAATCAAAGTCAAAAATAATTTTTTTATAATTTTTGGAGTTAAAACGAAGAAGTTATGATTTATTGAAAATTATGTGATTAATTATCGAAATAATTAATCACTTATTTAAATATTTCATAAATAAATAACTAATAACGAATTAATAAATAATTATTTAATAATTTAAGATAATTAATCCCAAATTATTAGGATTAGTCACAATTTATTACAAATATCTACAACTTATCGTTATTTATTCGATTAGATCGATTATTTATAAATAAATAATCGATATCATTAACTGGTACGTTAATTATTGAATAAACGAGCCATTATTCGAATCATATTTCAACGCAACGATCCACTACTCGTATTTCTACGAGTGATTCGCGTTTCTCGCATAATTATCGAAACATTACTATTATTATTGCACGTATACGTTTTAAAAATTAATTGTCCGTATTTAATTATTCATTACGAATAATTATTACGATATTATACGAATAATTTACTATCGTCTGAATATTAATAATCGAACTTATCGTTCAATTACTCGTATAATTACGAGTTAATCGTAATTCTCGAATAACTATCGAATCGCTAGTATTACTATACCTATCCGATTAATTAATCAATTAATTAACTGTATTCAATTATTCAATATGAATAATTATTAAGGTATTCTTCGAATAATTATCGCTCGAATAATAGTTTTAATTATCGAATCAATACTCGTATAGATACGAGTTATACGTAATATTAACTAATTATCGGATTATTAATCGTAGTATTTAATCCTTATTTGTTAATTAATTACCTAATTTAACGCCCTCCAGACCCGGGGTATAAGTCTGGGGGTTACGAGCTAATCACCCAACCTGTACAAGCTTATTAATAAATAATAAAGAAATGAAATTAAACCCCTTAACAACTACCAGGACCTTTCTAGGTTGAAGTATGAAAACAAGAACCACTAACTACTTTTATTACAAACCAACATTCAAAATCTCACAAACTTTCTTTATTACAAACCATTGTCTAACTCATTTTAAACTAAGTTTAGCTTTTATTCAAACACATATACTATCTATCAACATTCCACCTGCTCGGCCAACTCAAAGCTTTCTTCCTGGATTGGGATCAACACCTTGGGTATAAGAGGATCCCGAGGCTTGACCCGCTTCTTTACCACTCGTGTTCTGACGGGTTTCATATTCCTTCTTAACTGAAACAATAAGGTGAATAATAACAAAAAGGGGTGAGCCAAAATTGCTCAACAAGTCTACAAAATATACACAATGTTAAAACAATATAACTGAATCCATATCCCAGGTTTATCTGCAAAGATATAACCTTATAAGAATCAAAAGAAGGGCATTGCTGGCAAATACAAACGAACTACACTGGACTCAAGTTCGCAGCTATACCCTACTGATCAGCCAGGATACAGTGCAGATCTATATCTCACTATATAGATCCCGTCGGGCACCCAGGCACTACGGCCCATCTCAAGGATCCGGTTATGTTCCGGTCCTTAGGATTAAGTAACCTTAATCCCCAAAAGTAATGTTATCCAGTCCCTGGAATAGCAACCGGAATAATCGGTATACTTTGATATATTCTAATCACCAGAATATATTAATAATTGTGAGAAATAATTGGAATACGAATAATAAATTCAAATGAAAAGAATAATTCAAGAATCGAACTGAGATATGAATAAAGGAGTTAAAGTAATGCAAATATAATAAGAATCTGAAGAGAATATCACTATTCTGGAAAATAGAATAGAGGAGAAACTTGCCTTCTGTGCGACTTACTGCAATTAAATTACTTCCGTCTATCCCCTACTTGACCTGCCTTGCTGGCTTAGTTTCTGTTAGCAAAATAGATTGGTTAAGTCATTTTATACTTCTGTCGTACCTTAAATCGACTTCATTTTGTTCCTACTATTTACCCATACGTTTATAACCAACTCGAATATTACATATAAATAAGTAAGACTCGATTAACCTCATAATACACATAAGCACATAAACACATAATCGTTTTTATAGTTAAAATAATTTTTAGAATCGAAATCGATTCGCTGATTGCTCCGTTGATCACCTTCTGCTTCATTTCCCATTTTTCCGGAATTTTTCGAACTCGTCTCGGCACGTATTTCGACTGATAATCAAGCAATCAATAAGGTCAACTAATTTTGTGAAGAAATTAGGTCTTCATATTATTTTTAGTAAAAAGAATTCATTTTTCTGAGTCAACAGGCTTTCGTTTCGCTCAATTCGGACTAACGGTTGAATTATTATCAATTAAACACTGATAATTCAATTTATTATTCAATATAAATAATTATTGCTAATTTTAAATCCCAAAAATAATTTTTAAATAATTATTTAAGAAAAATCAAAGTCAAAAATAATTTTTCTATAATTTTTGGAGTTAAAATGAAGAAGTTATGATTTATCGAAAATTATGTGACTAATTATCGAAATAATTAATCACTTTTTAAATATTTAATAAATAAATAACTAATAAATAATTAATAGATAATTATTTACTAATTTAAATTAATTAATCCCTAATTATTAGGATTAATCACAATTTATTGCAAATATTTACAACTCATCGCTATTTATTTGATTAGATCGATTATTTACAAATAATCAATCGATTTAATTAACTGATACGCTATTTATCGAAAAACTACGAATTACTCGAATTATAAACCAACTTAACGATTAAACACTCGTATAAATACGAGCTACGCACTATTCTCGAATACTACCGAATTAATATATTATTTTTGGAATTTAAACGATTCGTTAATCAATTAATTATCGGTATTTAATTATACGATACGAACAATTACGGCAATATTATTCGAATAACTAACGCTCGAATAATAATTCTCATTATCAAATCACTATTCGCAAAATTAACTAATTAAATAATTAAATTCGAATTTATAAACTAATAAAATAATTCAGAAATTAATAATATTATTTTTCAAAATTCAAAACATATTTTTAGCAAATTATTAAAATTATTAAAACTAATTTCTAATTTTCAGAAAATAAAATAAATAAATAAAAATCCAGAAACATGAAACTGATTTCAGAGTTTGGGTTTTTAGGATCAAACCCGGGTCGATTTCCGGGTTGGAACCGGGTCGAACCCGGGTCGCTCAAGAACACCGCCCCGACTGCCCAGATACCGACGTCGGCGGCGTTTCCCGGCGAACCAAAACGAAGAGCAACCAAAACGATTCCAGGCTCGTTCTGTTGCGTTTTCGTTCGATAATCAAGCCCAGCATCTTCCCTCGTCCATCTCCTTCTTCGTTCAACGAGCACGACGTCGGGAAAACAAAGAACGGCGGCGGCGACGTCGTTCTCCGGCGAGCACGAATTCAACATGAAACCCAGCAAACCCGGTACCAATCGACAGGAAAAACGACGATCTAAACACTCGTAATCATCAAATCATCAAACAATAACCGAGTATTCAAACCCGAATTCAAAATTAAAACCCGAAAATATGAATATAAATTCGATCAATCAACCATGAAAAACAAATACATAATCAAAAACTAGAGATCATAAGCTTCAAAACGAGTACTCACATGACTGATTTGGACTCCGGAATCACCTTCAAATTCAGCTTTGATTCTCTGTCTGTTCTTCACCAACACAAACCCTAATTCCCTTTTCTGAATTTTCTGATTTATTTTGCTGATTTTTAATTAAAATTAATAATTAATTATTGAAAAATCAGATATTTATACTATGTAAAATAATACCCCTAAATAAAATTAAGGGGCTAATTACACTCCTAATAAAATTATTTGGCCCCAATTTTTTTTATAATTTTTGGGTATTAATATTGAATTTTTAAATATCCAATAAATACAAAATTAATGCTAAATAATTCCCAAAAATTATGAATATTACAAAAATGCTAAGAAAAATGATATATGATAATGTCATGATCATATAAAAATAAAAATGTGATTTTTGTGGGGTTTTTGGTACCCGAAGGGGCCCGGAAAAGCCATTTTTCGCGATAAAGGTCAATTTGTAAAACGTCTAGGGGTTCAGAATAACGATATGATATAGGGCATTTTTGGCAAAATAGGGCCAATGATTTTGTTTGAAATACGGGCTTTTAAAACATGGTTTTGAGCTGTACGGGTTTTGATATAAGATATCTAACTTACAATAAAACACTCAATAAATGTCCAAAACACGTTTGGATCAAAACAGATAACACGTAACACATAGCAGTTAAGGTTTAATGACTCAACACATTTAATCACATATAAATGACATATTAATACACAAATTTTATTATAAATATGATATCATACAACGTAAATTTCCCGGTTGTTACACCTAATTACTAATTAATTATCTAATTATTAGTTAATTAGATAACTAATAAATAATTAGATAATTAATCAAATAATTAGTTAAATAATTAAATTCGAATTTATAAATTAATAAAATAATTTAGAAATTAATAATACTAGTTTTCAAAATTTAAAACTGATTTTTTTATTAAATTTTAAGAATTACTAAAACTAATTTCTGATTTAAAAAAAAATAAAATAATAAATACTAAAATAACCAGAAACACAAAATTAGGGTTCAGGGTTAAGTTTTCAGGATCAAACCCGGGTCGAAACCGGGTTGCAAACCGGGTCGAACCCGGGTCGCTCAAGAACACCGCCCCGACTGCCCAGAAACCGGCGTCGTAGGCGTTTCCCGGCGAGCTTTCCGATGAACAGAACGTGACTGGAACATAGCGATTCTGGAGATGTCAACCTCGTCTCTCCTACAGCTCCCCGTCCCTTCGTCCCCAGGTCCCCCTTCCTCGTCGAACACAGCCGGCGAGCGGCAAGCAGCGGCGGCGTAACAATCCGGCGACGCGAAAATCAGAACCAAACTCGACGAAACTGATGCCAAACAACTCAGAAATCGACGATCTTTAAGCTCGTAATCATCAAATCAACAATCAACAATCCAAAACAAAAACCCGAATTCAAAACGGGTTGAAACTCAAAAATACAATTCACTAATCCGGGAATAGAAAAATTAAATAAAAATATGTATCATCATCTAATCAACCTGGGCAATCGATTCATATCACTTTCATCAACCAAAACACAACGATTTGCAAATACCCAATTCGGCTATAAACCCTAAAAATACGAATTGAAAATCGAAGCAATAAAACTCAAAATTGATAACAGAATTAGAAAGTAGAGATCAAGAGCTTTGCAACGAGTACTTACATGTCTGATTTGGAGGTCGGAATCACGATGAAATCGTTAGTTGAATCTCAAGAACACCAAACCCTAATTTCTGGAATTTGGGGATTTTTGCTGAATTTTTCTGATTTTAATTAATTAAATTAATAATAATTACGGTATTTATAGCTGAAAAATTAATACTCCTAAATAAAATTAGGGGGCTAATTATACATTTAATAAAAATATTTGGCCCTAATTTTCATAATTTTTGGGTATTAAAATTTAATTAATAAATATTTTATAAATGCAATATATATGTCAAAAATTCCCAAAAATTGTGAATAATTCAAAAATGCAAAGAAATGGTATAAATAAAAGTCCTATAATTTTATAAAAATAAAAATGTGATTTTTGTGGGGTTTTTAACACCCAACGGGGCCCGGAAAAGTCATTTTTCGTAAAACGAGAAAATTTATAAAATATCTAGATGTTCAGAATATTGGGATTGTAAAAGCCGTTTGATGAAAAAAGGGTCCATTATTTTATTTGAAATACTGGCTTTAAAAGCATTATTTGGGTTGCAAAACGTTTGAAATGAAACCTTTGAATACGATATAAAACATCTGAAAAATACCTTAAAAATGCAGAAATGATACAGAATACACGTAACACGTAACAATTAGGGTTTAACAGATAATCACACATAATTGACATATTAATACACATATTTTATTATAAATATGATATTATACAACGTAAATTTCCCGGTCGTTACAATAAATTACTAAAGAATAATCCTTAGAATCATAATTAATAATCCAAATGTTTCATAATATAAATATAATAATGTTGTCTCTAGGGCACAAACACCAACAATCTCCCACTTACACTAGAGCCAATCACCCATGTATCTAATACCCATGGAACTAGTATGACCTTCGTGCTTTTGCTGCGACAAAACTTTAGTCAGTGGGTCTGCAACATTATCATCAGTATGCACTTTACATATATGTATATCTCCTCTTTCATTAATCTCTCGAAGAAGGTGATATCTCCTAAGTATATACTTTTCCGGGGAATGGGACCTTGGTTCTTTACCCTGCGCGATAGCTCCATTATTATCACAGTAAAGATCAACTGGATCTGTGATCGATGGAACCACACCAAGTCCCGTTATGAATTTCTGTATCAAAACAGCCTCCTTGGCTGCTTCACTGACAACAATATACTCAGCTTCCATTGTAGAATCAACTACTGTCTCTTGCTTTGAACTCTTCCAGCTTACAACACCTCCATTAAGGCAATACACAAAACCTGACTGAGATACTGAATCGTCTCTGTCTCTCTGGAAGCTGGCGTCAGTGTAACCCTTTACAACTAGCTTCTCATCTCCTCCATACACCAAGAATGAATCTTTAGTCCTCTTCAAGTACTTAAGAATATTCTTGACAGCTGTCCAGTGACCCTCACCTGGATTAGACTGGTACCTTCTCGTCATGCTCAAGGCATACGAAACATCAGGACGAGTACATATCATTGCATACATTATAGATCCAATTGTCGAAGCATATGGAACTTTGCTCATACGGCCCTTATCATCTAATGATTTAGGGCAGTTGTCTTTTGAGATCAATATCCCATGAGACATTGGGATATATCCTCTTTTTTCCTCTTACATCCCAAAACGATGCAATACTTTATCAATATATGTACTCTGACTTAGGCTGATTAATTTCATTGATCTATCTCTATAGATCTTGATCCCTAATATATAGGTGGCATCGCCTAAGTCCTTCATCGAGAAACTATTTCCCAACCAAGTCTTAATAGCCTGTAGAGAAGGTATATCATTCCCGATTAGTAATATGTCATCTACATATAGTACTAGGAATGCCACATGGCTCCCACTAACCTTCTTGTAAACACATGGTTCATCTTCATTTTGAAAAAGCCAAATTATTTGATTGTTTCATCAAAATGACGATTCCATCTCCTTGAGGCTTAACTTCAATCCATAAATAAATCGAAGCAGCTTACAGACCATCTTAGCAAACTTGGGATCGATAAAACCCTCAGGTTGTATCATGTATACATCCTCTTCAAGGCTCCCATTTAAGAAAGTGGTTTTGACATCCATTTTCCAAATCTCATAGTCGTAGTAAGCATCTATTGCTGGCAAAATCCTGATGGACTTGACCATAGCAACTAGTGAAAAGGTCTCATTATAGTCTATACCATGAATTTGTTTGAAACCTTTTGCCACTAGTCGCGTTTTATAGGTCTGTACTTTACCATCCATGTCAGTTTTCTTCTTGAAAACCCACTTGCACCCTATAGGTTTTACCCCTTCAGGTGGATCAACTAAAGTCCATACTTTATTTTGATACATGGATTCCATTTCGGATTTCATGGCCTCTAGCCATCTCTCGGAGTGTGGACTATTAATAGCTTCTTGGTAGGTAAGAGGCTCATCATTATCTATGAGCATTACATCATCATCTTGAGTCAAGAGAAATCCATAATATCTCTCCGGCTCATGACGAGCCCTACTAGATCTACGAACAACCTGTGTTTCCCGAGCAGGAACATCTTGATGTACTTACTGCCCACTTTTTAGCTCTGGTTCAATGTTATTTTGTACAACTCGATCTTCATCGAGATCTATAGTCCTCCCACTAATTTTCTTGGAAAGTAACTCTCTTTCAAGAAATACAACGGTTCGAGCAACAAACACTTTATTCTCGGTAGGATTACAGAAACTATACCCTTTAGTTTCTTCAGGATATCCCATAAAATAACATTTATCCGATTTTGGTCCCAGCTTGTCAGACACCAAGCGTTTCATAAACATTTCGCATCCCCATACTTTCATAAAAGACATGCTGTGACGTTTCTCATTCCATATATCATATGGAGTCTTTTGAACCGATTTAGTTGGAACTCAGTTTAATGTATATGCAGCCATTTCTAGAGCATAACCCCAAAAACTTATTGGAAGATCTGCTAGACTCATCATCAATCGTACCATGTCCAACAAGGTACAATTTCTCCTCTCAGAAACTCCATTCCATTGAGGCGTTCCAGGAGGAGTAAGTTGTGATACAATACCACACTCCTTCAAGAAACCTTTAAACTCGAGGCTTAAGTATTCAACTCCACGATCTGATCGTAAAACTTTTATACTTTCCCCTGTTTGCTTTTCCACTTCGGCCTTGTATTCTTTGAACTTTTCAAAAGAATCGGATTTGTTCTTCAAAAGATACACATATCCATATTTACTGAAATCGTCAGTAAATGTAATGAAGTAGTAAAAGCCACCTCTTGCCATCGTATGCATTGGACCACATACATCACTATGTATAAGTCCTAATCATTCGGTGGCCCTTTTACCTTGTTTGGTAAAAGGAGCTTTAGCCATTTTTCCAATGAGACAAGATTTGCATTCTTCGTATGATTCAAAATCAAACTTATCCAAGTAACCATCTTTATGTAATTTGGAAATGTGTTTTTCATTTATGTGACCTAAACGACAATGCCAAAGGTATGTTTGATTTGAGTCTGTCATCTTAATATATTTATTATCATTATTTATGTTATAGACATGAGTATCTAAATCAAGAACATATAAACCATTAAACAAATGTGCAACCTCATAGGTAACATTATTGAATGAAAAGGAACAACTATATTCTGAACCAAAAATGAAAAACCTTTCTTGTCCAAACAAGAAACCGAAATAATGTTTCTGTAAATCGCAGGCACGTAAAAACAGTTCAGTTCTAAAACAAGCCCAGTGGGCAACGATAAACGATAAGTCACTACAGCTAAAGCAGCAACCTTTGCTCCATTGCCAACTCGTAGGTTGACTTCTCCCTTCATCAATGCCCTACTTTCCTGCAGTTCCTGCATATTTATACAAATGTGAGAACCACATCCAGTATCTAATACCTAAGATGTAGAAGTAGACAAGTTGACTTCTATAACATAAATACCTGAATTAGAAGAAGCAATAGCAGCCTTCTTCTTCTTCAGATCTTCTAAATAAGCATGACAGTTCCTCTTTCAATGACCTGGTTTCTTACAATAGTGACAATCACCAACCTTTGGAACACCACCTTTAGGCTTCAAAGCCTTGGTCGGAACAGGTTTCGGATCGGCATCAGATTTAGATCCCATCTTCCTCTTGCCTTTCCATTTACCCTTTCCTTTGGCCTTCCCCTTATTCACCATCAACATGGGAGCAGGGGATGCCTTTTGAACGTTGGTCTCAACAGTTTTCAACAAAGCCAACAATTTGGTGGGTTTTTTATCTATCTCATTCATATTGTAATTCATCACAAATTGAGAGTAGCTGCTATTTAAAGATTGCAAAATAAGATCAATCTGGTGCTCCATAGCAATTGGGGCACCCAACTTGGAAAGGTACTCCATATACCCTATCATTCTTAAAACATACGGTCCAACCAGATCACGTTCTCCCTGCTTACATGCATGTAACAATTTGAAAGTATCAAACCTCTTCTGAAGAGCTTGTCCTTCAAACATACATTTAAGGTGATCAATCATATCATAAGAATCCATATTCTCATGTTATTTCTGATGTTCAGCACTCATGTTCGCTAACATGAGACATTGAACATCCGTGTCATCATCGATATGTTTCTGATAAACATTATGTTGAGCACATGATGCTCCTTCAGGGAGAGGTGCCAGGAGAGGGATATCAATTACATAGAGCTTGCGCTCTTATTTAAGGACAATCCTCAAGTTTCTCTGCCAGTCAAGGAAGTTTATTCCCGTCAGCTTGTCCTTCTCAAGGACTGATCACACAGAGAAGTTGTTTGAATTTTTTACCATTTTGATATCTACAATGTTTAAGTGCATAAGATAAATTAGTCTACAAATGATTATTAAATTATGTTCAAATGATTATTTATATATATTCAAAATATATATCTCCCACTATTTTAATCAAATTAATAGCCCTAACTATTAATTCGGAAAAAATATCTTCTTTATACTTTCTAGTGAGCCAAGATCCAAATTTTTACAACATTTTAGTTCAGCTTTGGCTTTACTCCTAAAACATAATTTAATAAAGTAGACAATATTTGTCAATTATATCAACTATATAACTCTTGGATAGTTTAGTGGAACAATATTTATTCATATTTATCCAATAAATCTCACTAAACTCTATGCCTCTAAGTTCACAATCCTATTATGGTAACTTAGTTAAGTCAAACCCAAAGGTCTAAAAAGTATCATCTACTTCAACACGCTGTCCCACGATAGATGGGAGTACTTCTCTCTGGAGAACCCACTCCTTATCGATCTAGGGGTTAACGTGTTAGATATATTGAGAAGAAATAAATTATATTTTCTCTCCTATTTACTACGGCGACGAAGAATCAAATTATCACTATAACCAACCTGCTATTAACGATATGACAGAAAGAAATAATAGAAAAAGAGCTCCAGTATAAAGAAGGCATCTAAACAACTTAATATAAACATTAGGGTTTTGTTAGTAATATAACGATCATGATCCCATCATAAAGAGATTCCCAATTTTTCCTTGAATAAAATACTTCAAATCAATATTCGTCAATGGTTTGATTTCCAGGTAGTGGAGGAGTCACATCGGTATCGCTTAAAAACCACAGCCTTACAAGTTCAATGAACCCGTTGTTGACAAAATCGCCCCATGTCGGAAATAAAGAAGATTCGTATTTCATTCCGTGTTTCATAAACACGAGAATCTCATAATCATTTATAAATTTTAAAATCTTGAGTCATTACATATTTTATCTTGTTTAGCAGGCATGACATGGGTGACGTATCTAATGCATACATTCATGCATGATTAATCTAATTAAAGCATGCATCATTAGCTATTCTATACATACATTCATACATCAATATGTAATGTGCGGTATGTAAACGTGTTTGGTTATGGTCTTTATCCTACGTGATCCTTTCAAGCTAATGAAAGGATCAAGGTCAATCTATAGTGAATAATATAAATACAATTATAATTACAAATCTTTATTTTTCTTGTCTCGATTACTACTTCTCTTCTTGGATCATGCCTCCTTGAAGTATATTACATTAAAACAATCTATACTAATGTATTTACATAAGAAAACTCGAGTTACATTCGAGATAAACGAATTACAAAGAATAAATGACATGCAAGTCATATTTAGAAACCAAAACCATAAAAACACCATTAACTTAAGGGTCTTAAGGCCATAACCATACACCATGATATCACATGACACATAAAAAAACACTTATAATCTTAACATGGTATCACGTATCATAGTTCAGACTATATAATCAAACACAACATATTTTCCAAAATCTGAAAATTAAAATCAGCTATCTAAAAAATAAAAATCGCTATTTCAAGGCCTGTAACAACATCCAATGGCTTACAGACGCGAATCTGACATTGTCAGTCTTGCTCAGTGACCCGATTACAGTCAGAAAACTCATATCATTTGCAAAAATCGGACACTGGACACAGATTTCACCAAATCTGTTCAGCTTTTTTCAAAAATCACATCGTATACAATCTCCATAATAAAAATAAACTATATCATATATACTCACACATCGATACATACAACCATCACATGATTATAAAATACATCATGAATATCATATATATATATATTCAAAATCATATATACAGGCATATACACGCACCAAAAATTATATGCATGCTCACTTATATCAAAATTGTAAACATACAACCGAATTGAAATGTTTCGCAAGTAGCTCTGATGCCATTGTTGGGATTCATGACATAAACACAGCGGAAAAATAAAAAATAAATATAAAAAATGAAACCCCAAACACAGGATCCATGCGAAACAAGACATTTAATTCGGAGATTAGATGTTTACCTTAATAAAGATTTCCTTCTAATTGTGATGAATGTACAGATCTTGATGAACCAATACAGCAACCCTCCTTTCGAAGATCTGCTCTCCAAGGTATCCACACGAACGCCCGATCGTCCAACGATCACCAGAGCCGGTACTAGCCGATTTGGATTAGATGTTTAACTTAATAAAGCTTTCCTTCTGATTGTGATGAATGTACAGATCTTGATGAACCAACACAGCAGCCCTCCTTTCGAAGATCTGCTCTCCAAGGTATCCACACGAAAGCCCGATCGTCCAACGATCACCGGAGACGGTACTAGCCGATTTGGTTGCCTATTTTCTCTCTCCCTCTCTAGCCTCTCTAAGATGTAGAGCTGCTAGGGTTTTCTCAAAAACGTGATGTGTCAACTAAACCCTAAAAATATAAATCTTAATGTATATATAGGGAGAGAGGATTTGGGCCTAACCCTAATCTTAATGGGCTTCTAAAAGGACCCATTCTGATTTTGGGTTTATATAATTATTAAATTCGAATTCTAATATATATACAATTAATCAAGTCTCACTTAATTAATTATATAATTAAATTCGAATTAACAATAATATATTTAAATTCATAGTTTAAATAACACTCTGTTTTAAACGTTCTTTGTGTGTGACCCTATAGGCTATTATTACGTTGGAAATAATTTTATTTTCTAATAATAAAATTTTAAATAATGAGTGGCATCTAGTAATATATCATTGCTCCCCAAGTAATAATAATGATTGGTGATTCAGTTAAACCTTTCGTGAATAATGTACAATCTAATATAATCCCTTTAGCCTTACATTATAGATCAAACTCGAGGAATGCATTGTTTCATCCTCTGCAAGTGTTTAATCCTTCTTTCCTTGATCAATGAGTAAACTATTAAACAAATCACTATTTGAGCACGACCATGCATTTTATAGTCTCACTCAATCAAGAGGTCAATAATATCATTCCTTTGATAAAGGAGAGTTAAATCCCATCTAAATCATTCATATTTCTCATACGATTTATAAATACCCATTGTCTATTTTTATTATTACCCGATCAAGGATAACTTTCAATAGTATCAAAGTATATTAATTCTCGTATAGAAATATAATGATTTTGGGTCAAAGGACCAATACATCATTATCAGTGTGAGATTAACTTATGACACTTTAAACATGTAGTATCTCGCAACAGGTCAATCCAGCACCATGTATTTAATGCATGTGCCTGTGTTTTGACTTTAATATCACCATACCTATGATCAATGAGATATGATCATCAGTCAAAAAACATGCTAGTCTCAACGTATTTATTATCATCCCTTAACAATAATACTTGACTAGGGATCTTTAGGAATATCAATACTATTCTCATAATCTCATTTCTGAATCACGTACTTAGAGATACAGATTTACATATCATACTCCAAGGACATTTATTAATCTAACATTTTATCGCAGAAAATAAAAATATAATATATTACTAAAGAATAATCTTTAGAATCATAATTAATAATCCAAATGTTTCATAATATAAACATAATAATGTTGTCTCTAGGGCACAAACACTAACAAAAATGATATTTCTCCCAGTTGAGAACCAGATTGGTCTCAACACACCTTTTAAGAACTTCGCCAAGATTTTGCAAGCACTCGTCGAAAGAATTCCCGAACACAGAAAAATCATCCATGAACATCTCCATATTCTGACCAATCATTTCCGAGAAAATGGCCATCATACATCTCTGAAATGTGGCAAGTGCACCACACAACCCAAAAGAAACTCTTCTGAAGGCAAAAGTACCAAACAGACGAGTGAAGATAGTCTTTTCCTGATCTTCTGGAGCAATGCAAATCTGATTGTAACCTGAATAGCCATCCAGAAGACAATAGTATTCATGCCCAACCAACCTGTCAAGCATCTGATAAATAAAAGGAAGAGGGAAGTGATCCTTCCTCGTGGCCTTTTTCAGCTTCCAATAATCCATGCAAACTCTCCACCCCGTGACTATTCGAGTAGGAATGAGCTCATTCTTCTCATTAGCAACCATTGTGATGCCTCCTTTCTTCGGCACACACTGAACTAGGCTCACCCCAAAACTATCAGAAATAGGATAGATGATCCCTGCTCTAGCCACTTGAAAATTTCCTTCTTTATGACCTCTTTCATGATCGGATTCAACCTTCGTTGTTGCTCAACAGTCGGCTTACTTCCTTCCTCTAGCAGAATTTTATGCATGCAATAAGAAGGGCTGATTCCCTTGAAATCTGCTATAGTCCATCCAATTGTCGATTTGACTCTCTCAGAATTCTCAAGAGTTTTTCCTCATCACTACCTGAAAGGTCAGATGCAATAATAACAGGCAAAGTAGATGCATCACCTAAAAATGCATACCTCAAGTGTTCAGGTAATGGTTTAAGCTCGGGTGTAGGAGTTTCCTCAATAGATGACTTGAGACGCTTTGTAGACTTTTTCAGCTCTTCCAATCCAAGAGATTCAAAAGGCATATCCAGCCTTCGCTTCCAAGGAGAAGTATTCAAATACTGCAACTGCACATCACCTTCACTATCTGAATTCCCTATCAAGGCTTTCTTTAAGGCATCAGACCTTAGCATTTGATCAAGTTCTAAAGTAACCACATAATCGACCAATTCGACTTATAAGCACTCCTCGTTATCAGTAGAGAATTTCATGGCATTGAAAACATTAAACGTCACATCCTGATCCAGTACTCGCATAGTGAGCTCACCCTTCTGCACATCAATCAAGGTTCGACCAGTAGCCAAGAATGGTCTTTCCAAGATTATGGGAATCTTTTTATCCTCCTTGAAATAAGAAATTACAAAGTCAGCAGGAAAGATGAGTTTCTCCACCTGGACCAAAATATCCTCCACAATGCCTCGTGGATATGTAATAGAACGATCGACCAACTGCAAAGACATATAAGTAGGCTTTGGATCAGGTAAATCAAACTTCTTGAAGGAAGACAAAGACACCAGATTGATGCTAGCTCCCAAATCACATAAACACTTGTCGAATGATAAATTTCCGATGGTACAAGGAATAGTGAAACTTCCAGGATCTTTAAGCTTTGGATACAACTTTTGTTGCAGCACAACACTGCATTCCTCCGTGAGAGCAACGGTCTCTATTAGGGCGGTAAATACGCGCTAATAATACACACAAGTATACGCATTCGCAAGTAATATAGAATACTTTCTAGTTCGTTCCCACAGAGACTCGGACTAATTATGCTCAATTAACACTTACTCACCAATGTATGATTACTTCTCAATGTTAAGACAATAACACATAGAATTGATTAACTAATTATTAACTATAATTAACTACTAGAATTAAACACTTAGTTGACACTTGAATTAACAATATTAAACACACATGAGATCATAACTTCATTACTACTTCCTTCAATAGTTATTGTTATTACCCTTAGCATGTAACGGTGATGATATTAATCGAACAAAACTAAACTGATAAAAGCCAATTTTCATTGTACTAATACCATTCTACCAAGCACCCACAATTAAGATAGGAGTTGAATAGTCATCAATTATGTTGAGACCCTATATGTCTACAGAATTTGACAACATAACGATTTAAGTACAAGTTGTTCCTTATGATTACACAGGGAAAGTAAAACGGTTAGAGTTACCCACTAATCATGTATACACATACATGAACCTATGCTAGCATGGCAAGTTCTAAATATCAAGATCCACCGTCGCTTCACAAGAGATTAACACCCTATCTTATATATTCACGATGCACATAAGACGAATAAGCACAACCAATACTAGATATCATACAATTATCACACACTAAGGTATTAAACAACTAACTAAAGAATTCCATAGCAAATCCGTTACGACCCCATGATCATGATTAGCCCATGATTGAACTAATCGTCACCATGGGTTCATATGAAAACATGATAATAACACACGAGATAATTAATAAAACTACTTTTATTAAACTAGAGTACGTCACAAGAGTAAATAGGTTCAAGTAAAGAAAACTAGCATCCACTGTTACAACGAATAAAATAATCACAAGAAACTATGCTTCCTCTTCATTGCGATGTGCTAAAATGGTCTTCTTCCTTATCTCCATGCTCCTTGATTAATACCACGATTCAACACACGTGAAACGTCTCTGAAAACTACTTATATAGAAGCCCCAAAAAACCCAGCCATCTAAGAAGTCAGAAGTCTAGCAGAACAAGAACTCTAAAAATTAGATTTTTAATTCGCGCCCCTAAGCGGGCGCCCAGCAACCTGAGTGGCCGCCCTGCCGCCCAGCCAGGCTAAGCGGGCGCCCATCACCTTACTGGAAAATGCTCTGTTCTGCTCCCGTTCTCTGCTGCATTCTGCTCATATCTTCCCACTTGCAATGCCAAACACATACTAAGGCTTATTCTTGATGAAATCTCCCCATAAACACAAGGAACACCCTGAAATGCACAAACACTAGAAAAACGCATCAAATACACAAAATACTTGATTTCAAGACATCAATTCAAGCCATTATAAGACGTTCTAAGTGGTATAAAATGCCACTTATCACACCCTCAAACTTAAATCGATGCTTGTCCTCAAGCGTCACAGACTCAAAAACAAAACAAAAACATGCATGAATGCAATCTATATAATATGCAGTGATCCCCCTCACTACGACCAAACCAACCAACTTATGACATCTCAACAAATGCAATTAGGCGAATAAAGATCAATCAAATCATGCAAACTAACATACAACCAGAAACGTGGTGTGTGCTGATGCTTAACAGATATGCTTCGAAACTAGATCAATTATCATAACTCGACTATCCTCAAGGTAATCACATGATTATACGAAGAATAAATTCTAGGCACAAAATGACTTAAACACTTCAAGATTACTGGAGCTTATTGCGGAATCATGCTTTTTATTCAACACAACAACAATGCTTATTTGACCGTGCAATGAGTGAGGTCCACAAAAGACTTATACAATGGCATCCATTTAGCGAGCGTTAGGTTAGCGGATCCCATACTATAAAAGCCTTAGGTCACTAGGCACAAAGTCCCCTAAGAACTTAATAACTCGAATACCAAAGAGCCCATGCGTGATCAATTATGCATTAACTATTTACATTTTTTATTTTATTTTATTTTATTTTTTTTCTATTTTTTCCTCTCTTTTTTTTTCTTTTTTTTTCAAATTTCTGAGCAAATGTGTTTCGCTCCATCTTGCTCAACCCTAGACTACTCGCACAAAAATACGAGCCGGCTACTAGCCATTTGACACCTAACCACAATTAGCAATGAATTCCAATTTTTACACCAATGTATTCTTTTCATGCCTTTTATCATTAAGAACCTATTATAAATTCTAAGCATAATCAATAGATTAACCTCAAAAACCATCAAACCATGACAACAATCTAGTCCTTAAGCATACTCTAAGACTTAGTGAAATTACAAGTGTTTCTAGCATGCATGTCATCCTACAAGACTCAACATCACTCTAACGCTATCACTACACTCGCATCAATATCACAAATCAATTGGTAAAGCAACGCAAAAGGGATCATGGTAAATGCATGAGCTAAATGACATCATAAATAAAGCTATAAAATATAATAAAAAAAAACTATATGGCAAAAATATGCAATTATATGAACTAAACTATCATGAATATGCAACTATATGACACACATAAAAAAATATTCCTTAACTACCACCCCCAAACTTAAAATCTTCACTGTCCCCAGTGAAGGTAGTAGAAAGGAACTCAGGGTATACCTACTCGGAGAAATCATCGTCATCACCCTCAGAGGGTGGAGTATCAGGAGGCGGATAAACAGAGTCCTCACCAAAAATGGGCCACTGGATGTCAGCTCCAAGGCCTCTAAAAGCAGTCCCCAGTGCAAGGGTGAGCTCCTGAGCAAACCTACTCTGCGTCTCGTACATAGCGTCCATCCTCCTCGACAGCCTCCTATATTGGGCATCAGCCATTCCAGCACCCTCCTGAGCTCTAGAAGAGCCTGCCTCATCACAACCCAGCCTAGAAATGGTAGCACCAGCTGCTGGACGTCCTCTTGGAAGACGATAACCCAGCCCATGCTCCTTGGGCTCTCCACCCGTCCACTCCTGCATCACATTCAAAGTCCCTGAATCAATAGGAGCGGCCGGCATCTGCAACTGCTCGTGAGAAGGCCAATGAACTCCCACTGCTCGGCATAGCTTCATGACAGTAGATGCATAAGGGATGTTCATGTGCTTCGCTCCCCTCAAAAACTTCAGAATTCCTTGGTAGATGAACTCACCAAGGTCCACACAATACCCCTCATTCAAAATACCCCATAACAACCTTGCTCCCTCAATTGTAACCTCATGTGCATGTGAAGTAGGTAGAATATTAGCACAAATAAAGGCATTCCATGCACGGGCATACCTATTCATCGCAATCTCCAGAAAAGAACGATACTCATTAGTCCCAGTCTTGAACTTCCAAACCGTGCCCGGTTGACAGAGAGTAGCACAAATCAAATCCAAATCAAATACCTCAGAGGGCTTCTCATTCCAATTCTCCTGCGTGGGCTTCCGCTGTCGCTGCCCAATCACACGAAGAATCACCTCAGGATGATAATCCACCGTTAGCCCACACACAACAGAAAATCCATTCTTTTCAACCTTTGCGTTTGCATAGAACTCGCGAACCACGCTCATCGGAACCGCCTCTGGCGACTCACAAAAAGAAATCCAACCCTTTTCAGCAATCATCGGCAACAACTCACCATCCCTCCCCGATGGTAAGAATCCCTTCTCCTTCAAAATCGGCTTACCCAGAAGCCTAGTATACTCCTCCTTAACAGCCCTATCAAACAAACGAGGTCTCGCAGCAGTACCCCTCGAAGAATCAACAGTAGGAACAGTGCTGCTATCAATAGTCCTGGATCTCTTGGGTGCCACTGAAACTGAGAAAAAGTGTTTAAGATTTGTGTTTTTTGAATATGGGAGAGAGTTTTAAGGTTGAAAGTGTATGAGGGAGTATTTGGAATAGTTGTATGTATATATAGGGTAGAGATTAGGGTTAAAAATTGATTAGGAGTGGGGTTGAGGGTTAAAAATGTGGGTTTATGGGAAAAGGATTCGTGGGTAGTGGGTTGTGTTTTTATTTTTTGTGTTTTCTGATTTTTTTTATTTTTATTAGGCTTAAAAAAATTCAGGTAAACGGGTCATGAGCGGCCGCCCAGCTGAGCTGAGCGGGTGCCCAACATCCTGAGCGGCCACCCAGCAAGGCTGAGCGGGCGCCCAGGTGGTCTCTGGAAAAATATTTTTTTCTTGCCCTTTTTTCTGATTTTTTTTTGTGTTTTTGGATAGGTTACTGACCTTTAATGGTTCCTATAACAACAAATCTCGGATTGCCTCCCAAGAAGCACTTCTTTTACGTCATTAGCTTGACGTAGTGTACCTTGCTCAAGTTGACAATAAAACGGCACTAACCACTTCCCGGTTTTCCGTGTCCCCATAGTAATGCTTCAAAAGCTGACCATTAACCTTGAATGCTTGGCCCGAATCGTTCTCAAAAATCTCTACCGCTCCATGTGGAAACACAGTTTTGACAATAAAAGGTCCAGACCACCTTGATTTCAACTTTCCAGGAAAAAGTCGGAGACGAGAGTTGAATAAAAGAACTTCTTGCCCCGACACAAATGACTTAGGATATAGTTTCCTTTCGTGCCACCTTTTCACTTTTTCCTTGTACATTTTGTTGTTCTCGTACGCTTGGAGTTGAAATTCATCAAGTTCATTTAACTGAAGCATTCGCTTCTTTCCAGCTGCATCTAGATCAAGGTTCAACTTCTTCAACGCCCAATAAGCCTTATGCTCAAGCTCCGCAGGTAAATGACATCCCTTACCATAAACAAGTTGAAACGGGGACATCCCAAGTGGAGTCTTGTATGTTGTTCTATAAGCCCAAACAGCTTCATCGAGCTTTAAAGACCAATCCTTCCTTGACGGATAAACAATTTTCTCTAGAATACGCTTGATCTCTCTATTAGACACTTCCGCTTGACCATTCGTTTGCGGATGATAGGCAGTAGCAACACGATGATTCACATTATAGCGCTGCATCATAGAAGTGAACTTACGGTTGCAGAAATACGACCCCTCATCACTTATGATTACTCGTGGCGTTCCAAACCTTGTGAAAATCTGCTTATGAAGAAAATTCAACACTACCTTTGCATTATTCGTCGGTAGAGCCTTGACTTCTGCCCATTTTGAGACATAATCGACTGCCAGCAAGATGTACTGATTATTACAGGACGAGATAAATGGTCCCATGAAATCGATTCCCCAAACATCAAAGACCTCGACTTCAAGCATCACATTTAACGGCATCTCATCCTTCCTCGTAAGATTCCCCATTTTTGGCAACGATCACACCTTAAAATGAACTGATGTGCATCTTTAAACAAAGTAGGCAAGAAAAACCCTTCTTACAGAATACGAGCTGCTGTCTTTTCACCACCATAATGTCCACCATAAACTGTGGAGTGGCAGTCTCGTAATATCCCCTCCGTCTCACAGAATGGGATACATCTCCCGATGATCTGGTCAGCTCCTTGTCTAAACAAATACGGTTCATCCCATATGTACCACTTCACCTCATGCAGAAACTTCTTCTTTTGAGCTGTATTCATATTAGGAGGCATTATATTGCTGACAAGATAGTTCACAATATCTGCGAACCATGGCTCTTCCTCCTGAACTGCGAATAACTTCTCATCCGGAAAAGATTCGTTGATCAATGTCTTATCATGTGAAGTAGAATCGGGATTCTCCAATCTAGAGAGATGGTCAGCTACTTGATTCTCAGTACCTTTTCAATCCTTGATCTCTAACTCAAATTCCTGTAGCAAGAGCACCCAACGAATAAGTCTAGGCTTCGAATCCTTCTTGGAAACCAAATAGCGAATGGCCGCATGATCAGTGAATACTGTCACCTTTGTCCCAAGTAGATAAGATCGAAATTTTTCGAAACCAAAGACTATAGCAAAGAGCTCCTTCTCAGTAGTGGTGTAGTTCATTTGAGCTCCATTTAGAGTCTTACTAGCATAGTAGACCACATGAAAAAGATTATTCTTGCACTGCCCAAGAACTACTCCCATCGCTTAATCACCTGCATCACACATCATCTAAAAAGGCTCTCTCTAATCAGGTGCCGTAATAACCGGTGATGTTATCAAACTCTTCTTGAGAGTCTCGAATTCTGCCAAGCATTCATCATCAAATTTGAAAGGCACATCCTTCTCGAGCAAGTTGCACAATGGCTTAGATATCTTCGAGAAGTCCTTAATGAAATGCCAATAAAAACCCGCATGACCAAGAAAACTACGGATTCCTCACAGAAATAGGTGGTGGAAGATTTTCAATGACTCCCACATTGGCTTTGTCCACCTCAAGACCCTTGCTAGAGACCTTATGCCCAAGAATAATGCCTTCACACACCATAAAGTGACATTTTTCCCAATTGAGCACCAAATTAGTTTCCACACACCTTTTGAGCACCGCACGAAGATTATTCAAACATTCATCATACGAATGTCCAAAGACGGAGAAGTCGTCCATGAACACTTCGACATTATTTCCAATCATATGAGAGAATATAGCCATCATACATCTCTGAAAAGTGGCAGGGGCGCCATATAAGCCAAACGAAACTCTGTGAAAAGCGAACGTGCCAAATGGACAAGTGAAGGTAGTCTTTTCTTGATCCTCTGGTGCAATGCAAATCTGATTATACCCCGAATAGCCATCCAGAAGACAATATTACTCATGACCGGCGAACCTGTCAAGCATCTGATCAATAAATGGAAGAGGGAAGTGATCTTTTCTCGTGGCCTTGTTCAACTTTCTGTAATCCATGCATACCCTCCATCCTGTGACTGTTCGAGTGGGGATGAGCTCGTTCTTCTCATTTGCTACCACAGTAATACCTCTTTTCTTAGGTACACATTGCACGGGGCTCATCTAAGAACTGTCAGAAATAGGATATATGATTCCTGCATCCAGCCACTTCAGAATTTCTTTCTTCACCACTTCTTTCATGATAGGATTAAGTCATCGCTGTTGCTCAACAGTTGGCTTACTACCTTCTTCTAGCATAATTTTATGCATGCAGTACGAAGGGATGATCCATTTGATATCTGCTATAGTCCATCCAATAGCTGATTTGAATTCTCTCAAAATCCTCAAGAGCTTGTCCTCCTCACTACCTGAAAGGTCAAATGCAATAATAACAGGTAAAGTAGATGTATCACCTAAAAAAGCATATCTCAAGTGTTCAGGAAATGGTTTAAGCTCCAAAGTAGGTGCTTCCTCAATAGATGGTTTGAGCTTTCCTTCAGCATTCTTGAGATCAGAAGTACCAAGAGATTCAATGGCATGTCTAGTTTTCGCTTCCAAGGAGAAGCATTTAGATATTGTAGTTGCTCATTGCCATCCTCATCATCACTGTCAAACTCCCCCACTAAGGCTTTTTTAATGCGTCAGACATTAGAATATGATCAAGTTCTGAAGTTACCACAGAATCAATCAAATCCACCTTTAAGCATTCCTCGTCTTCTGTAGGGAATTTCATCGCTTTGAATACATTGAGTGTCACATCCTGATCCTGCACCCTCATAGTAAGTTCACCTTTCTGCACATTTATCAAGGTACAGCCTGTAGCCAAGAAAGGTCTTCCCAAGATTATGGGGATCTTCTTATCTTCCTCGAAATCCAAAATGACAAAGTCTGTATGGAAGAAGAGCTTATCCACCTTTACTAACACGTCCTCCACTATGCCCCGTGGATATGTAATAGAACGATCAGCCAATTGTAGAGACATGTAGGTGGGCTTTGGATCAGGCAAATTCAACTTTTTGAAGATAGACAACGGAATCAGATTGATGCTTGCTCCCAAATCGCACAGGCATTTATTAAAAGACAACTTGCCAATGGTGCAAGGAATGGTGAAGCTACCTGGATCTTTAAGCTTTGGAGTTAATTTCTATTGTAGCACAACACTGCACTCTTCCGTTAGAGCAACGGTCTCAAGGTTATCCAGTTTTACCTTCCTTCAAAGAATACTCTTCATGAATTTCGCATAACTAGGCATTTGCTCCAGAGCCTCAGCGAAAGGTATGTTGATGTGAAGTTTCTTAAACACCTCCAGAAACTTACCAAACTGCTTATCCAGTTTTTGTTGTTGCAATCTCTTAGGGAAAGGTGGTGGAGGATAGAGTTGTTTCTCCCCTGTATTACCCTCAGGAAGAGTGTGTTCAACAGTAGTCTTCCTTGGTTCCGCCGCTTTCTCCTTTTGCTTCTTTTCTTCATCACCAACTTCAGCTTCTCCGTCTTTTGCTTTTTCAGCATCAACAACTTTTCCAGACCTTAAGGTAATATCCTTGACTTGCTCTTTAGCTTCCTTCCTGCCTAGCACTTCAGTATCACGAGGAAGTGTGCTAGGTTAACGATTGAGCATTGTATTGGCTATTTGACAGATTTGATTTTCCAAGGTCTTGATAGAAACATTCTGACTTTTGCACAACAGCTTGAGTTCCTCGAAATCAGCACTAGAAGGTGGAGCAGCACCTCCTTGTTGAGGATATGATTGCCTTTGAGCATACTGCTGTGGTTGCTGAAATCCAGGTGGATTAAACTGTTTACTTACGCCTTGATGATATGGTTGCTAAATAGCATTCTGAGTATTGCTCCAGCTGAAATTGGGATGATTTCTGTTGTTCGGATGATAAGTAGCTGGCACAGGCTGCTGCGGTCGCTGATAATTGTTCACATACTGAATAGATTCATTAACAAGAGAACACTGATCTGTAGCATGAGAACCTGCACAAAGCTCACAGACCATAGCTATCTGATTGACTCCATAGGTGGCTAAAGAATCGACCTTCATAGATAGCGCTTGGAGCTGCGCTGCAATAGCTGTAGCTGCATTAACTTCCAGAATACCTGCTACCTTCCCAGGCATCGTCCTTTGAGTTGGGTTTTGATGCTCATTTGCAGCCATAGTTTCAATAAGATTATAAGCCTCAGTATAGCTTTTGGCCCACAAAGCGCCTCCAGCTGCTACATCGAGCATGGGCCGAGATTGGGCCCCCAAACCATTATAGAAACCAGTGATCACCATCCAGTCAGGCATACCATGATGTGGACACTTTCTTAACATCTCCTTGTAGCGCTCCCAAGCTTCGCGCATAGATTCTGTTGGTTGCTGCGCAAACTGAGTAAGAGCACTCCTCATAGCTGCAGTCTTCGCCATTGGATAAAACTTTACCAGAAACTTTTGCGCAAGATCTTTCCAAGTAGTGATGGACCCAGCTGGTTCAGAATGTAACCAGTCCTTAGCTTTATCCCTCAGAGAGAATGGGAAAAACCTCTGCTTGATAGCCTCATCAGTCACACCATTATATTTGAAAGTACTACAGATCTCGACAAAATTCCTGATGTGCATGTTGGGGTCTTCAGTTGCAGCACCTCCGAAAGAAACAGAATTTTGCACCATCTGAATAGTGCCCGACTTGATTTCAAAAGTGTTAGCCTGAATAGCCGGATGAAGGATGCTTGACTGAATGTCATCAATTTTAGGCCGAGAAAAATCCATAAGAGCTGGATTTATCGGAACTATACGATCACCCATGATTACTGGTTCTTTCTGCTCACTCTCTTTATCCGATCTTCAAAATCTATCTTCCCCGGAATATCAAGAACTGAGTCTGTCTCCTCAGCCGTATCTAAAGTCCTCTTGCGAGTACGAGAACGTGTTTGCATAAACTCTCGCTAAAGTACCTGAAACACAACCGGAAACGATAAGTAACACATCTTAATCAATGAGTCCTAATGACCACTGATGGTAAGTACATAAACTAAACAAATACGCCGAGTCCCCGGCAGCGGCGCCAAAAACTTGTTAGGGCGGAAAACACGCGCTAATAATACACGCAAGTATACGCATTCGCAAGTAATATAGAATACTTTCTAGTTCGTTCCCATTGAGACTCAGACTAATTATGCTCAATTAACACTTACTCACCAATGTATGATTACTTCTCAATGTTAAGACAATAACATATAGAATTGATTTACTAATTTTTAACTAGAATTAACTACTAGAATTAAACACTTAGTTGACATTTGAATTAACAATATTAAACACACATGAGATCATAACTTCATTACTACTTCCTTCAATAGTTATTGTTATTACCCTTAGCATGTAACAATGATGATATTAATCGAACGACACTAAACTGATAAAAACCAACTTTCGTTGTACTAATACCATTCTACCAAGCACCCACAATTAAGATATGAGTTGAATAGTCATCAATTATGTTGAGACCCTATATGTCTATAGAATTTGACAACATAATGATTTAAGCACAAGCTGTTCCTTATAATTACACAGGGCAAGTAAAACGGTGAGAGTTACCCACTAATCATGCATACACATACATGAACCTATGCTAGCATGACAAGTTCTAAATCTCAAGATTCACCGTCGCTTCACAAGAGATTAACACCCTATCTTATATGTTCGCGATTTACATAAGACGAATAAGCACAACCAATACTAGATATCATACAATCATCACACACTAAGGTATTAAACAACTAACTAAAGAATTCCATAGCAAATCCGTTACGACCCCATGATCACGATTAACCCATGATTGAACTCATCGTCACCATGGGTTCATATGAAAACATGATAATAACACCCGAGAATAATTAATAAAACTACTTATATTAAACCAGAGTACGTCACAAGAGTAAATAGGTTCAAAGTAAAGAAAACTAGCATCCACTGTTACAACGAATAAAAGAATCACAAGAAACTATGCTTCCTCTTTGTTGTGATGTGCTAAAATGGTCTTCTTCCTTATCTCCTTACTCCTTGATTAATACGACGATTCAACACACGTGAAACGTCTCTAAAAACTACTTATATAGAAGCCCCACAAAACCCATCCATCTAAGAAGTCAGAAGTCCAGCAGAACAAGAACTCTAAAAATCAGATTTTTAGTTCGCGCCCCTGAGCGGCTGCCCAGCAATCCTGAGCGGGCGCCCAGCTTCCTGAGCAACCGCCTAGCCAGGCTGAGCGGGCGCCCAGCACCTTACTTGAAAATGCTCTATTATGCTCCCGTTCTCTGCTGCATTCTGCTCCTATCTTCCCACTTGCAATGCCAAACACATACTAAGGCTTATTCTTGATGAAATCTCCCCATAAACACAAGGAACACCCTAAAATGCATAAACACTAGAAAAACGCATCAAATACACAAAATACTTGATTTTAAGACATCAATTCAAGCCATTATAAAATGTTCTAAGTGGTATAAAATGCCACTTATCAGTCTCTAAGTCATCAAGCTTCACTTTCCGAGAGAGAATACTTTCATAAACTTCGCATAGCTAGGCATCTGTTCAAGAGCTACAGTGGAAGGTATGTTGATATGAAGTTTCTTGAACACCTCTAAAAACTTAGCAAATTTCTTATCCAACTTTTGCTTCTGCAGCCTCTTAGGAAAAGGAGGTAGAGGATAGACTTGTTTCTCCCATTTATTACCCTCAGGAGGAGTCTGTTCCACAGTTTTCTTCCTTGGTTTCACCTCTGCTTCCTTTTGCACATCTTCTTCAGCCACAACTTCATCTTCTGAAACTTGAGATTTTTCGGGACTTGCAACCTTCCTAGACCTCAATATAATTGCCTTAACCTCCTTTTTTTCTTGCTTCTTTCCTGGAACTTCTGTGTCACTAAGGAGTGTACCAGGTTGTCGATTCAGCAAGGCATTGGCAATCTGCCCAATTTGACTCTCCAAGGTCTTAATAGAAACCGCCTGGCTCTTGTACATGAGCCTCAACTCCTCCAATTCAGATTTTTCATTAGATTGTTGCAGTTGGAGTTGTTTTGGTGCATATTGCGGTTGCTGAAAACCAGGAGGGTTGTATTGCTTTGATGTATACTGCTGATAAGGCTGTTGCACCGCATTCTGATTGTTGCTCCAGCTAAAGTTAGGATGATTGGGATTGTTGGGATGATAGGTGGCTGGAACTGGTTGCTGTGACCTCTGAAAGTTGCTCACGAACTGAGCTGATTCACTAGAAATAGCACACTGCTCTATCTCATACGCACCAGCACAAAGCTCACAAACACTAGTGATCTGATTAACTCCATAATTAGCCAAAGAATCCACCTTCATCGTTAAAACCTTAAGCTGGGCAGCTATAGCAGTAGCTGCATCCACCTCCAGAATTCCTGCTACCTTGCCTTGAGGTAGTCTCTGAGAAGGGTTCTGAAGGGTTTTTAGCACATAAACGCAGCGAAAACATAAATTTAAATCTTAAAAAAAAAACGAAACCCTCCGCAGGATCCATGCGAAAAATAATATTTAATTCGTAGTTCAGTATATTTACCTTAAGAAGCTTTACGTTAATGGAAAGATGGAGGTCTTTAATGGCGATCCAAAAACGATGAACGGAGATCCTTAGCAGCTGCTCCTCAAGTGTGAAGCACTCCACCGGTATCCACCAAGAAAATGATGTAATGAGGGAGGAGGAGATGGAGAGAATTAGGGTTTTGTAAATCTTTTTGGTTGAGGCAAAAATAGGGTCTATAATAGTATATTTATAGGAAAAAATTTCAGCTGAAAATTTTCCCATAAAATATTATTATTATTAACCCTTTATTATTCTCATTAATAATTAAAATACCTTTTAATTATTAATCCTTTTTTTAAACACTTTAGAAATAATTCTCTCTCTTGATTTAAATTCTAAAAATTAAATTCTTAATTTATAATATTAAGAACCTTTTCTTAATTAATTTATAATCAATTAAATCTCATTTAATCAATTATTAAATTTGCTAATTAATTATTTATTTCATAAATAAATAATTATCAGCCATTATTAATTAATTCCTCCACCATTAAATCATTCTTTTTTATGGTGTGACCCTGTAGGTTCAATATTAAGCCGGTAGTAGAAATAAATAATAATAAAACTATTTTATCATTATTTATATAAATTCTCTAATTCATTAAATATGATTAATTAATTAATCATATTTATTCTACATCGTGAGGGATACTTCTCAGCATATCGCGACTATCCGGATAATACGAATTCACTGCTTAGAATACCAAGAACCTATTCAGTCAGTAGTTACCGTACAATTAATTCCTTCTACCCTGCAATGTCACGATTAAATACAAGGCATGGAACTTGTGTCAAGCCTATCTTATTTAATCACTTGCTTTCCTATTCACTATGCTTAGTTCTATTTAATGTAAATTATAAACTTCTTTCTAATTTCATTCACTTTGGCCAGAGATTCTTGAACTAACATAAGTGGATCAGCATTGAACATTCTCTTCCTACACTGGAAGGGGTAGATCCTTTATTGATCATACACTATCTTCATGTACAAATTCCTATACCCAGTAGAGCCCTTATAATTGTCCCTTGAGACTAAGAACTAAACCAAAACATAGTTTAGTGTACACAAGATGACTATGATGACCTCAAGTCTAAGGATACTTGTACAACTATCACTATATGAACAACTGCTAACACGTGAGTGAACTCCATCAGTTGTTCAGCTATGTGAGTCATGTTCAGTGAACTTATTCTATAATAAGCACCTACATACTAGCTATAGTATCACCACACAAATGTCTATGAGAACATACATCCTTCATAATGAAGTAAGCATAGTATGTACCGATCTTTGCGGATTATTAATTACCAGTTAGTAATCCTACGACCAGGAACTATTTAAGTTTAGAGTTATCATCTTTTAGGTCTCATTATTATGATCTCATCACAATCCATAAAAAGCTTTACTCTGAACTGTGGTATATCTTATTTAAACATTTAAATAGATAGAGCCCGCAATAAAAAACAAAACAAGTCTTTTATTAATATCAATGAAATCAAAACAAATTACATAAAAGTTATTCCTAAATCCTCATACATGATTGGACTTAGGACATATCTCTTTCAATCTCCCACTTGTACTAAAGCCAATCACTCTGGTATCTAATACCCAACCTATCTTTATGACGATCAAAGTGACTTTGAGAAAATGGCTTTGTGAGTGGGTCTGCTACGTTGTTATGTGTGTCAACTCTCTCGACGTTGACATCTCCTCTTTCAACAATCTGAATTGCACCACCATTCAGAGTAAACACGTACCCTGACATGGATTTGCTATCACTTTCTGATTGAAAACTAGAGTCAGTATAACCCTCTATTTTCAACTCAGATTCACCACCAAAAACAAGAAAAATGTCCTGAGTCCTTCGCAAGTACTTAAGGATGTTTTTCACTGCTTTCCAGTGGCCTTCACCTGGATTGGACTGATATCTGCTCGTCACACTAATTGAATAAGCAACATCAGGCCTTGTACACAACATCGTGTACATGATAGATCCTATTGTTGAAGCATAAGGAATCTTACTCATACGCTCTCTTTCCTCAGGTGTCTTAGGAGACATTTTTTCGGAAAGGGACACTCCATGGCTCATCGGTATGAGACCTCTTTTGGAGTTTTCCATGCTAAACTTTTAAGCACTTTCTGGATGTATGTACCCCGGGTAAGACCTATCATTCTTCTAGATCTATCTCTATAGATCTTCATACCGAGAATGTAGGATGCTTCTCCCAAGTCCTTCATGGTGAAGTTCTTTGATAGCCATACTTTGACTGATTGTAGCATCGGTATATCATTTCCTATAAGAAGTATGTCATCCACATACAATATAAGAAATGTTACCGCGCTCCCACTAACCTTCTTGTAGACACATGGTTCATCTATGTTTTTTATAAAACTAAACTCTTTGATTATCTCATTAAAATGGATGTTCCATCTACGAGAAGCTTGCCTTAAACCATATATGGTTCGCAGCAGCTTACACACTAGGTGTTTATTTCCCTTGGAAAGAAAACCCTCTGGCTGTGTCATATACACTTCCTCCTCAAGTTCCCCATTGAGGAAGGTCGTTTTCACGTCCATTTTCCAGATCTCATAGTCGTAGTAAGCAGCAATCGCAAGCAAAATCCATATTGATTTTAACAGGGCTACAGGCGAAAAAGTTACATCAAAGTCAATCCCTTGCCTTTGTATGAATCCTTTTGCCACGAGCCTGGCCTTATAGGTCTCCACCTGGCCATCTGCTCCAATCTTTCTTTTGTATACCCCCTTGCACCCAATAAGCTTAACACCTTCAGGCGCCTCAACCAGAGTCTATACTTGGTTGGTATACATAGATTCCATTTCGGATTTCATGGCATTATGCCATTTCTCTGAGTCAACACTACTCATAGCCTCATTATAGGTCACAGGTCATCATCAGTGATTGACAACTCATTGTCATTCTCAATGACAAGGCCATAATACCTCTCAGGTTGGCGAGACACTCTCCCTGTCCTATGAATGGGCTGTTCCACAGAAGGTTGTTCAGTCTGAACAGGTGTTTCCACTTGATCCGTAGTAGTTTGTGCTTCTTGAACTTCATCAAGTTCAATTTTGCTCCCACTGTTTCCTTCAAGGATAAACTCCTTTTCCAAGAAGGTAGCATGTCTGGAGACAAACACCCGATGATCGGTGTAAAAGTAATACCCCAAAGTCTCTTTAGGATATCCCACAAAATTACATTTTACGGATCGAGATTCCAGCTTATCTGGGTCAACTTTTTTGACATAAGCTGGACATCCCCAAATCTTAACGTGTTTAAGACTCGGTTTCCTTTCTTTCCATATCTCATATGGTGTTTGAGGAACAGATTTGGAAGGCACCTTATTCAGTAAATATGTTGAGGTTTCCAATGCATAACCCCATAGGAATACTGGAAGATTCGCATAGCTCATCATGGACCGAACTATGTCTAACAAAGTTCGATTTCTCCTTTCAGGTACCCCATTCAACTGTGGAGTATATAGAGGAGTCCACTGGGAGACTATACCATTTTCTTTGAGATAATCTAGAAACTCTCCATTCTAGTATTCACCACCTCGATCTGATCGAAGAGTTATAATACTGTGTTTGGTTTGTTTCTCCATTTCATGTTTATATTCTTTGAACTTTTCAAAGGCTTCAGACTTGTGTTTCATCAAATACACATATCTGAATCTAAATATATCATCTATGAAAGTAATGAAGTACGAAAATCCACCTATGGCTTGCGTATACATTGGTCCACATACATCTGTGTGTACCAATCCTAGCAAATCTGCAGCCCTCTCTCCATGTCCACTAAATGGAGATTTGGTCATTTTACCAAATAGACAAGACTCGCATTTAGGATATAATTCAAAATCAAAGGGGTCAAGTAACCCTTCCTTATGCAATGTCCGCAGTCGATTTTCACTAATATGACCTAGCCTACAGTGCCATAAATAGGTCATATTTTCATCATCTCGTTTTCTTTTATTAGTTTGTTCAATCTGAAGTAAATCATGCTCTACGTCACATACATACAGACCATTATTTAAAATGCCACGTCCAAAAAAAATATTATCTCTAAGGATAGAACATTCAATATTTTTAATAATAAATGAAAAACCATCCACATCCAACATAGGAATAGAAACAATATTCCTCACAATAGAGGGAACGTAATAACAATTATTCAAAATAATAGTCTTGCCCGTAGGCATATGTAAACTAAATGATCCTACAGATATGGCCGCAACCCTTGCTCCATTGCCCATTCGTAGAATCACCTCATCTTTTTCAAGAGTCCTACTTCCCTTTAGTCCTTGCAACGAATTGCAAATATGAGAACCACATGTGGTATCTAATACCCAAGTAGAAATTTGACCTAGTGACATATTAACTTCGATCATGAACATGCGTGAATCAGAAGCGGTAGTCTCACTACCCTTCTTCTTAATTCTGCAAGGTAAACCTTGCAGTTCCTCTTCCAGTGCCCCAACTTGTTATAGTGAAAACAAACAGCTAAATTAGGACCAGTGTGAGCATCTAGTATGCTTCAGAGTGATAGTGCAGAAGACATAACGAATATAGTAAATCTGTAAATGATAAACACATAACAACACTTAACAAATATTCAATTTCATTTCAAAACACTATATGAATCGGGTCTTTATTCATAACTGTCTCCCACTAGTTTATCTAATTTATTCAATCCCTTAAGTGAAAATTAAGCATTCATAATGCTAGTGGGAATAGGGATCCTACATTCCATCACACAACCTCGTCTGTGGCATGAAACGTCATGTGATGTTCAATAGGCAGACAACTCTTGTCAATTACATCTTATGTTATTCCCTAATATAACTTTAGCCTCTTGAATAATTGAGTCACGGCTGTGGCACGATAAACTCAATATTCTAAGTCAAGTCTAACCCAACATTTCGTACAATTGAATCAGTCTCCAACAGCCCACGGCTGTGGCACGTACCGACCTTTAGATTTTAATTCAATGTACACATCTCTATGTAATAGACAAGTATTTCTTATTTCGAAATCAAAGCCCTCGGCTGTAGCACGAAACGACAATGATTTAAAAATAAGAACCACTTTCTACCATGTTGGAAGGCTATGACCGACACAAGCCCGTTGTGTCATTGGCCAATTACTACATGATATTATTTAATTTTAGAGGGATTATATTACATTACAATCATAATCATATTATAAAGAGATTCTTCCTTTTAAATTAAATATTTCAAATCAATAACCGATAATCAGATGATTCCCAGATCGGGTGGAGCATTGTCAAGAGGCGTCACTTAATAACCCTTTCTTACAGATAGAAATCTGTTGTTGACAGAATCATCCTTTCTCTCAATATTGAAAATTCATATTCAGTTACGTGTTTCATAAACACAAGAATCTCATGATCGTATTCATAATATTTATTGTTAAGGCAAGAAACGATTCATATTCTAGATTTTCTAGAGCACGCCTTATATTGATTTAAGTTCACCTAAATCTATCATCGCATGGTAAACATAGGCATATATCTCATATATAAAATTAAATAAACAAGTAAATGTAAAGTGAAATAAAGTAAATGTGTTTGGTTATGGCCCCATCCTATGTGATCTTTATCAAGCTCATGATAAAGATCAAGGTCAATCTAATATGGTGATGGAAATAAATACAACTACTTATTACATAAGTCTTCTTGTATGCCTCGTCTTCTTCTTTGTATCACCTCTCCATTGGATAGCCTTCTTGAGTCTTCAATTACATTACATGATTGAAAGTAAAACTAATCTAATGAACTTACAAGAATAACTCGAGTTACATTCGAGATTTATGATTACAAAGATTGACGACATGCAAGTCGTATTTAAAACCAAAACCAAAACCATTACACTAAGGTCGAAAGGCCATAACCATCCACCATGCTCTTACAACACATAAAATCATGTTAAAACACATAATATGATCTTAACATATCATATTATCCATGATCTAATCATAAAAAGAAAATATGACAAAAATCAGAATCAAATCAGAAAAACAAGAATCACTATTTACGGGCAGTAAACGATGTCAAACGCCTTACAGATGAGTCGTTGATATCTTTAGCTATCAGTTTTGTTCAGACGCTCGTTTAACTATGGAATAGGGTATTCGTTTGCGTAAATCGGACACCAGACCCAGATTTCAGCAAATCTGCAGCAGGCAATTCAGAATCCGTATCTAATATGATTCTCATAATTATAACAAACATAAATCATGTATATATCAGTATATATACAGATTACATAATCATCTTATGATTATACAACTCATATAAATATCAATATTCAAAATCATACATATATAAGCATATTATATCAACATCAAATCATGGCGAATCACGTACATGCTCATATATCGAAAACATTTAAACACATAAATGAATTAAAAACTTTTCGCAAGTAGCTCTGATTTCATTGAAGGGTTTTTAGCACATAAACGCTGCGAAAACGTAAATTTAAATTTTAAAAAAAACCGAAACCCTCCGCAGGATCCATGCGAAAAATAATATTTAATTCGTAGTTCAGTATGTTTACCTTAAGAAGCTTTACGTTAATGGAAAGATGGAGGTCTTTAATGGTGATCCAAAAACGATGAACGGAGATCCTTAGCAGCTGCTCCTCAAGTGTGAAGCACTCCACCGGTATCCACCAAGAAAACGATGTAATGAAGGAGGAGGAGATGGAGAGAATTAGGGTTTTGTAAATCTTTTTGGTTGAGGCAAAAATATGGTCTATAGTAGTATATTTATAGGCAAAATTTTCAGCTGAAATTTTTTCCATAAAATATTATTATTATTAACCCTTTATTTTTCTCATTAATAATTAAAACACCTGATAGGGATAAATAAATTATGATTGTATAATTAAATACTGCATTAATTGTACAAGCTGTGGGCTGCTAGGCCCAATAAAAAGATATATGAAACTCAGACCAGAAAGGTTAAGCCTGATGGACCAGATCAGGCCTGATGGAATAAAAAAGGCCCAAAAGCCCTAATTATTAATTAATTTCGTAATTAATTAATAAGGGAAAAATCAGCTATTGAGAAGAGTCCCGATAAGGATATAAATCCTTATAGATTAGCCTCAAGGGGACCTAAAAGGATAAGGAATCAGCTTCCTACTTCCTAGGACTCCTAAGTCTATCCTAATTCAGAGGCTTGTCCACCAAGTCTCCTATACCAAGTCCAATTCAAGGACTCCCACATCTATATAAGGGGCCTCACCCCACAAATCAGAACTACGTTTTTTGGCTTGATTCTCTAATTCACAGAGATACGTAGGCATCTCGTAAAGGCAGAATTAAGCTACGAAGTACGAGAGCAGCCATTAAAGGCCTTGAGCTCCCGAATCTTAGTATTAAATACAGCAAGTAGTAACCTTAGCTTTTTATCCATAACATTTGGCGCCGTCTGTGGGAAAAACAACAACCATGGCGAGAACACGGAGAACAATTGGAGCTCTAGAGGAAGGAACACCATCAGAGACAACCCAGGTGATTTCATCAACCGTGGAGGTTCCTCCCCATTCAACTTATGCATCTACTCAGGGGGAAGCCCAGACAGGGGCAACTCAACCTCAGCCACAAGGGACAACTCCCCCGACTATTCAAGGTACGAATCCTCAAGTTCAACAAGTACATATACCTGTGAATTCTCGACCCGTCGGGTATGAATATTCAACTGTTGTTACTACTAACCCCCCTTATGGGATGCCCCTTCACCCTGAGGTTGGAGGAAGCGGATATGCTGGGCGAAGTGAAGCACGAGGGCGGTCGCCCCCCTATATACGAGGTTTGGATCCTATCCCTGAGGATCGGGAATTTTCTGGTCCATACACTGAGAGAGACTCCGAATCTTCGGATGATGAAGTGGCCCCGAGAAGGAGGCGTCCTGGAAAAGAGCCAATGGCCGATGGAAGGCAACGCCCCCAAAGCACCCCAGGGGTGAATCCCCAAGAAGTGCGGGAAAAGATCAGGGCTCATGAGGCTGAAATCCAAAGGCTGAGGCGTGACTTGGAGGCTCACCAAGCCACCAGAACCCACATACCTCCTAGGGGGAGAAATCCTCCTCCTATCATAGACCTGGATGGTCCGGTAAGAAGAAGGGCTGCTGTCCCAAGAACTGATCCAAGCAATCTCCTTCCCCTTGGAGATCCTGATGATCCAACTCCACCCTTCACAGAAGAGATAATGAATGCCCATATCTCAAGGAAATTCAAGATGCCCACTATCAAAGCCTATGATGGCACGGGAGACCCCGCTAATCATGTTAGGACATTCTCTAATGCACTGCTGCTGCAACCCGTGAACGATGCTGTAAAATGTCGGGCCTTTCCTCAAACCCTGTCGGGTATGGCTCAAAGATGGTACAGTCGCCTACCCCCAAATTCTATTGGATCATTCAGAGAATTAAGTCAGGCTTTTATTAAGCAATTCATCAGTGGAAGAGTCCATGAGAAAAGTTCAGCATCTCTTATGAGTCTTGTGCAGGGAGCTAAGGAATCCTTAAGAGATTACCTGAATCGTTTTACAAAGGAGGCTTTAAAAGTCCCAGACCTTGATGATAAGGTAGCCATGATAGCACTGCAACAAGGAACTAGGGATGAGTTTTTCAAGATGTCTTTGGCCAAACGACCCCCTGAGAGCATGTTGCAGCTCCAAGAGAGGGCAGGGAAGTATATCAAGGTTGAAGAAAGTATGAGGAAGACCGTAGTAAGTAATGAGCCCACTGGAGGCAAGAAACGAAAAACTGATTTGGAGTATATCGCTAAGGATAAATATCCTAGAACTGAACAAAACCCTGATTCAACCCCCAAGAAGGGAGGACCTGGGCAAAAGTTCACTGAATACGCTAAGCTGAATGCTCCCAGAAGTCAGATTTTGATGGAGATTGAGAAAGACAGAGATATTCGCTGGCCTAAGCCCTTGAAGGCTGATCCCGCCAAGCTAGATAAGGGTAAGTATTGCAGGTTTCACAAAGATGTTGGCCATGACACCGATGAGTGTAGACAGTTGAAAGATGAAATTGAGTTTTTGATTCGAAAAGGAAGATTGAACAAGTATACTGGAGATGGAGGAGACAGAAATAATAATGGAAGGAAGAACTTTGAAGATCGTAGGAGGGACCAAGATGATCAGGGGCGGAATCCCCAACCTAGAGGACCAGTTATAAACACCATTTATGGAGGGCCGAGACCTCGAGGGCCTGTGATAAACACGATCTTTGGAGGTCCAACTGCTGCTGGATTGTCCAAAAATTCCAGAAAGGCATATACTAGAGAGGTTATGCATATTGTTGGAGAAGCCCCGAAGAGGGCCAGGACAGAAGTAACATTGGCTTTTGATGATTCCGACCTAGAGGGTGTGAAGTTTCCCCATGACGACCCGCTGGTCATAACGCCGATAATAGGAAATAGCCCGGTTAAGAGGGTCCTTGTGGATAATGGTGCTTCTGTGGATATCTTGCTCCACGACACCTTTCTAAGGATGGGGTATAACGACTCCCAGTTAACACCAACCGACATGCCGATATATGGATTTGTTGGAGTAGAATGTCCTGTGGAAGGGATAATCAAGTTGCCAACCACCATAGGTACGGAGCCAAGGCAAGCAACGCAGATGCTGGATTTCGTAGTGGTAAAGGCTAGTTTAACTTATAATGCTATCATGGGGAGAACAGGGATACATGCCTTCAAGGCAGTCCCCTCTTCCTACCATTCAGTCATGAAGTTTCCCACCCGAAACGGGATTGGAGAAGAGAGAGGGGATCAAAAAATGGCTAGAAGCTGTTATGTGGCCTCTTTGAGGGCGGATGGAGTCGGGGGGCAGGTTCTTCCTATTGAAGATATGGATGTTCGAGAAAATGATGAGAATAGAGGAAGGCCAGCAGAAGAATTGGTTTCGGTTCCTTTAGATCCCAAGAATCCTGAGAGGATGACTTTCATTGGAGCCACATTAGAGGAGCCCCTTAGAGGGAAGTTAGTGAAATTTTTGCAAGAAAATAGTGATGTGTTTGCATGGTCAGCAGCTGATATGCCAGGCATAGACCCGGAGTTAATTACTCACAAGTTAAACGTGGATCCAAGCCGGAAGACAGTGAAACAAAAGAAAAGAAATTTTGCCCCGGAAAGACAAGAGGCTATAAAGCAGGAAGTGGAAAAGCTCTTAGAGGCTGGTTTTATTGAGGAGATTCAATTTCCGGAGTGGTTAGCAAACCCTGTAATGGTGAAGAAGGCTAATGGAAAGTGGAGGATGTGTATAGACTTCACCGATCTGAATGATGCATGCCCCAAAGACTGTTTTCCGCTGCCTAGAATTGATACTTTGATTGATGCCACCGCTGGACATGAGATGCTGAGTTTCATGGATGGGTTTAGCGGATACAACCAGATCAAAATGCATAAGGATGACATTCCAAAGGTATCATTTATCACTGACTTTGGTGTTTATTGTTATCTTGTTATGGCGTTTGGTCTCAAGAATGCAGGAGCCACCTATCAAAGGTTGGTGAATAAAATTTTTAAGGATCTTATTGGGAAGACTATGGAAGTCTATGTTGATGACATGCTAGTCAAGAGTCTAGTAAAGACTGATCATATAACCCATTTGAGGGAAGCTTTTGAGGTCCTGAGGTACCACAAGATGATGTTGAATCCTACGAAGTGTGCTTTCGGAGTAGGATCTGGAAAATTCTTGGGATTGATGGTCTCAAAGAGGGGAATTGAGGCTAACCCCGATAAAATAAAGGCAATCCTGGACATGGAACCCCCAAAAACTGTCAAGGATGTTCAGAAACTCACAGGAAGGGTTGCTGCGCTAGGACGATTCATCTCCAAGTCAGGAGACAAGTGCTTGTCATTCTTCAAGTCATTAAAGAACATTAAAGACTTTGTATGGAGTGAGGAAAATCAGAAGGCATTTGAAGAGTTAAAGAAGTATATGGGCCAGGCCCCGTTGTTGGCCAAGCCAGTTCTGGGTGAAGTTTTATTCTTGTACTTGGTTGTTTCAGAAAGCGCCTTGAGCGCGGTGTTGGTTAAGGAGGAACTGAAAGTCCAGAAACCCGTATACTATGTCAGCAAAATTTTGCATGGTGCTGAGTTGAATTATTCAGCCATTGAGAAATTCGCTTTAGCCTTGGTAATGGCTTCAAGAAAGCTGCGTCCTTATTTTCAAGCTCACCAAATTGAAGTGCTAACAAATCAGCCACTGAGAAATATCATTCACAGTCCCAAGGCAAGTGGGAGACTGATTAAGTGGGCAATAGAGTTGGGAGAGTTCGATCTCAAGTATAAGCCACGTATGGCCATAAAAGCCCAGGCACTAGCTGACTTTGTGGTGGAATGTACCATACCCAACCAAGAAGTCGGGGGGCAGGAAGATACCATACATCAAGACAAGGGAGTCGACAATGGGGACAAGGAGAAAGAATATTGGGTTCTCTATTTTGATGGAGCATCAAAAACAAATTCCAGTGGAGCAGGGTTGGTTTTGCAAAGCCCTGATGGATTCTTAATTGAGTATGCCATGAAGCTAGACTTCCCAACCACAAACAATGAGGCAGAGTATGAAGCCCTGATTGCTGGCCTTGGTCTAGCTGGGACACTTAGAGTCAAAAACTTAAAGGTCCGTGGAGACTCGAAGTTGATCATATCCCAGGTAAAGGGAGAATTTGAAGCAAGGGATGATACGATGGCTAAGTATGTTCGCCTAGTAAGGGCTGTGATGACCCAATTTAATGAATGCCATGTTGAACACATTCCAAGGGAAGAAAATGCTAAAGCAGATGTGCTATCAAAGTTTGCTTCATCTGAGATTGAAGAAAGTTCAGGAAGTGTGTACTTCCGTGTTTTGAAGACACGAAGCATAGATGTTAAGCTTGTGGCTCCCGTAGGCTTGGGGACGTCATGGATTGATCCCATCAAGGCTCACATTCAGACCGGTTGGTTGCCAAGCGATGCAATTGAGGCACGGAAGTTAACTGTTCGAGCACTAAGGTACTCTTTGATAGATGGGATTCTATATAAAAGATCTTTCGTGGTTCCTTACTTGAGGTGTCTCAGGCCCGATGAGGCACGCTTAGCTCTTGAGGAAGTGCATGGAGGTATTTGTGGGAAACACTTGGGGGGCAGGGCCTTGGCTCATAAGATAACTCGTTTAGGCTTCTATTGGCCAGAAATGATGGCTGATGCCAAAGAATATGTAAAGAAGTGTGACCGCTGTCAGAAGCATGCACCGATTGTTAGACAACCCCCTGAGATGCTGACCTCTATCAACTCGCCTATTCCCTTTGCCATGTGGGGGATGGATATTCTAGGGCCTTTTCCTATGGCCACGGCACAAAGGAAATTTCTGATTGTAGCCATTGATTATTTCACCAAGTGGATTGAAGCCAAACCCTTGGCCAAAATCACTACTAAGCAGGTTGCACAATTCCTGTGGGAAAACATTATGTGCCGATATGGAATTCCCCGTATCCTTGTCACTGACAATGGAACACAATTCAACAATGAGGAATTCAAGAAGTATTGTGAAGAAAATGAAATCGAGTTACGATTCACCTCTGTGGCTCACCCGCAAGCCAATGGACAAGCAGAGGTAGCAAATCGGATAATCCTGGATGGACTAAAGAAGAGGATCGAGAAGTCAAGAAATAATTGGGTAGATGAGATACTTCCAATATTATGGGCCTACAGGACTACTTGTAGAGTCACGACAGATGCAACTCCTTTCATGTTGGCATATGGGGCGGAAGCAGTAGTTCCCGTGGAGATATCACATTCCTCTCCAAGGATTCAGGCTTTCGATGAGAAAGAAAATGAGGAAGGGCAGAGATTAGCCCTGGATTTAATTGATGAAGTGCGAGATAAAGCACATGCAAAGATAGTAGAATATCAGAAAAAAGCTTCATTCTACTACAACCTAAGGGTTAAAGAAAGGTTTTTTAAACAAGGCGATCTAATCTTGAGGAAGATAGAAGCATCTGGTATAGGACAAAAAGGGAAGCTTGCCCCGAATTGGGAAGGGCCGTACAGAGTCAAGAGTGTTCAAGGTAGAGGAACCTACAAGCTAGAGACTATGGATGGTTTTGAAGTCCCGAGAACTTGGCATGCACAAAACCTGAAGGTTTACTATGTGTAGGGAAGCCGGATACGATTCTCACTCGTCAGGATGGCGAGTAGGTTGAAAAGCACCTTGAAGCTTTGCTTGCTTAGGATTTATATGTTTTAGTTTTATTACGAAATTTATTAAGACTTGTGTAAGGGACGAATCCCAGACAATTTTATGAAATTCATAAGTTCTTCAAAGTATGTTTGTGGCCTAACAAATAAAAATCAAATGCATGGATGCAAGCATAAAAGGTGATAAATGAAATAGATCTGATAGATGTTACAAAAGTTTGATAAATAAAGTCTCGAAAATAAAAAAAAGCCACGCAGGGATGAAAAAGCTCTAAGGAGCTGAAGTACCCTCGGCATCCATATCATCGTCCTCTCCACTCTCGCTGGATGTCTCTGTCATCTCGGAGGAGGAGGAAGAGCTGTCGTCCTCAGCAGGTCTGGAAGAAGACTCGGGAGGAGGAAGGAGTGGATCCTGAGGAACATGGTCCGAGACAACTACTCGGGTACGAAACCTCTGTAGCAAAGCCTCGTCATCAGGGCAGATGTAGTCCGCCGGGTTAATATCAGGACAAGCCTCGTTCACGGTCCCAAGGGCCGTGTCCCAACCAGTCCTAAAAAACTCGGGAAAGACTGAATCATCCCTAATCCTCATGGATTGGGCAAACTCCTCCGAGTCCAGATAGTTGTCTATAGCTTTATCCTTCTCCACCCGAAGTACCACCAGCTCGGCGTTAGACTCTCCGAGTTCTTCCTCCTTGCGCTTGAGCTTCTTCTCCAGGGTAGCATACTTCTTCTGTTGCCTCCTGAGGGCATTATCGGCCTTATCAGAAGCCCGCTTCCATGATTCGGCTTGCCTCACAGCGCCTTGAAAATAGGCGTTAGACTGAAACAAAGCAATTAACAAAGTATAAGGCAATGCTACAAGAACGAAAAATAAGTTCAAAAAAGAGAAGGCATACCGAAGCCAGAGACTGAGCTCCCATGAGCTTGATCCTCTCAAGATCAGGGGTGGCCACCACATCAGTAAAATCCTTGGGGGTCACGCTATGGTAAGACCAATCCCAAGCATGTTTCGTGGAACCAACTACGGTGTCCCCTCGGCGGAATCCCCAGAGAGGCTGAAAGGCGCCTGTGGCAGCAGCAGTAGGGGCAGCAGCAGTGATAGGAGTACCATGGCCTCCAGCTCCTTCAGTTGAGGCCTCCCCTATAGGCTCTTTGTGCTTCTTCAAAAAGATAGGCTCCGTGGCCTTTCCCCGGGTGTCTAGGCCTGCGAGCCGAGCTTTCTTCATCCTAGCTGTTTCCTCAACCAAAGGAACATTGTCCTCGTTAATCTCCTTAGCAGCTGAAACAAAGCAAAGGACAAAATAAGTGAAGTTAGTAATGCATGAAATGAAGTAAAATTGAGAAGGGAAGAAAAATACCCTGTTGAGAAACAGAGGATAGTCCCACATGAATCAGGGAAAACTCCTCTAAGAGAGTCCAGCTGGTGGTCGTGCCATCATCCTGAGTAAGCCCATTATAAATAATAGTTTCTTCAGGAGTTAAGTGAATGGATTTGAGGCTACCATCACTGACCTTCCCAAAGGAAGATCGAAAAAGTGTGCCCCAGTCACCATTCTCCCTACGTAACCCGACGAAACTATTCCTCCAATTTTGATTATTATCAGGAATAGAGGCACTGTTAAAAATATGTTTGCTTTTGGGCCTTTGCTTGACATAGACCCAGCCGCAGATGCTGGAAGAACTATTGTAACACTGAAAGACTTTCCTAAAAACAGCTACAGAAAGAGGAAAGCCCTCCCTAAGACAGCAGACCATAAAACATAGAATGTTCCTCCAGGCGTTTGGAGGAAGCTGACACGGGTTGATTTGTAAATCAGCCAAAAGATGAGGAATAAAGGGGTGAAAAGGAAACCTAAGCCCAGCATTAAGGGCATCTGTGTAAATGAAGAGAGTATCGGGTCTCCAGTGGCAAGTACGATCACCACCAGAGACTGGAACTAATCTAAGGGGAGGAAGGACGTTATAACGAGCATTTAGTTTATTGAAATCCATGTTGTGCCAAGTATTACAATGATTAAAAGAGTCGAGATGTGCAGTGGAGGGATATTCATCCCCCCTAGTGTTAATCATATCGATTAAAGACATATATGAAGAACGGATCTCGATATCCTTACCTCATTTTGAAGCCGAGGCTATCTTGGCCGCCCTCTCAGAACTCTTGTCAGCCATTAGTAAAGCTAGGAAGGAGAGGTTGGAAAACTAAAGGAGGGGATTTGAGAGAGGAAAGGTTAGAAAGTTGGAGGAAGGATGAGGAGAAGTTGTAGAATGAGTAGAGAGGTGAAATGAGAGGTGTGGAGAAATCAAACTCTCACCCCACCTTTATATAGCCAAGGAAGGGGGATAATGGGCCTTAAAAAAGCCCATTTGGGCCCAAAGCTTAGAAGGTTCTGGAACTATCCAAGAAGTTCCTGGAAAAACCAAGTGAAAAATTTTAATTTTTAAAAGATTCTAGAAGAATCCAGAAAAACCTTAGAAGAACCTGGAATTTGGGCTTAAAGATAAAGGCCCAGAACTAAGGCCCAGGTATAAAAGCCATGTTTGAGGCCCAAATACCTTTTTAAGAGGGGTGAAAGAAAAGCCCAGTTAAAAACAGAGGACCCAAAGATTAGCCCAATAAAACTAGCCCAGAAAAGGGCCCATTTAGTTGAAAATCAAAGGCCCAAAAGGGAAAACCCAGATTTATTAGGGAATGGGCCCAGGATTAAAACCCACTAAAGGGTTGGCCCAAGAAAATCTAATCAGAAAAAGGGATGGCCCAAGATAGAGGCCCAGGAAAGTTAGAAATAAAAAGTTGGTACCCTTTACCCAATTCGATCAGGACTTGCCTTAAAATCCTAGTCGAATGAATTGAGGTAGAATTTCCTTCGACCAAGGCACAACAAAGGCTAATTCGACCAGGATCCTGGTCGAATGGATTCCTGGTCGAAAATTATATAAAAAAAAAGAGAGAGAAAAGGAAGAAAAAGGGAAGAAAAAATCCTGGAAAATTACAAAAAATAAGGAAATTCCTTAAATAGTTTCTGAAAAATGTTAATGTTTTCAGAAATAAGGAATAAATCCAGAAATTAAGGATAAATCCCAGAAATTAAGGGAAAAATCCAGAAATTAAGGGAAAAATCCAGAAATTAAGGATAAATCCCAGAAAATAAGGGAAAATTCCAGAAATTAAGGATAAATCCCAGAAATTAAGGGAAAAATCCAGAAATTAAGGGAAAAATCCAGAAATTAAGGATAAATCCCAGAAATTAAGGGAAAATTCCAGAAATTAAGGATAAATCCCTGAAATTAAGGGAAAAATCCAGAAATTAAGGGAAAAATCCAAAAATAAGGAAAAATCCCAGAAAAATTAGGGAAAATCCCAGAAAAATTAGGGAAAATTCCAGAAATTAGGGAAAAATCCCAGAAATAAGGGAAAAATTCCTGGAAATCAAAATAATTCCTAAATAAAAGGAAAAATTCGTTGTAAACGTGTAGGTCGCTCCACACTTTACGGAAAAACGAAACCCTGTAAGGGAACAAATAGACTTAACTTCTGCGAAACCTATTCAATGTTTCCCAAAAGTTGGGGGGCAAATGATAGGGATAAATAAATTATGATTGTATAATTAAATACTGCATTAATTGTACAAGCTGTGGGCTGCTAGGCCCAATAAAAAGATATATGAAACTCAGACCAGAAAGGTTAAGCCTGATGGACCAGATCAGGCCTGATGGAATAAAAAAGGCCCAAAAGCCCTAATTATTAATTAATTTCTTAATTAATTAATAAGGGAAAAATCAGCTATTGAGAAGAGTCCCGATAAGGATATAAATCCTTATAGATTAGCCTCAAGGGGACCTAAAAGGATAAGGAATCAGCTTCCTACTTCCTAGGACTCCTAAGTCTATCCTAATTCAGAGGCTTGTCCACCAAGTCTCCTATACCAAGTCCAATTCAAGGACTCCCACATCTATATAAGGGGCCTCACCCCACAAATCAGAACTACGTTTTTTGGCTTGATTCTCTAATTCACAGAGATACGTAGGCATCTCGGAAAGGCAGAATTAAGCTACGAAGTACGAGAGCAGCCATTAAAGGCCTTGAGCTCCCGAATCTTAGTATTAAATACAGCAAGTAGTAACCTTAGCTTTTTATCCATAACAACACCTTTTAATTATTAATCCTTTTTCTAAACACTTTCGAAATAATTCTCTCTCTTGATTTAATTTCCAAAAATTAAATTCTTAATTAATAATATTAAGAACCTTTTCTTAATTAATTTATAATCAATTAAATCTCATTTAATCAATTATTAAATTTTCTAATTAATTATTTATTTCATAAATAAATAATTATCAGCCATTATTAATTAATTTCTCCACCATTAAATCATTCTCTTTTATGGTGTGACTCTGTAGGTTCAATATTAAACCGATAGTAGAAATAAAAAATAATAAAACTATTGTATCATTATTTATATAAATTCTCTAATTCATTAAATATGATTAATTAATTAATCATATTTATTCTACATCGTGAGGGATACTTGTCAGCATATCGCGACTATCCGGATAATACGAATTCACTGCTTGGAATACCAAGAACCTATTCAGTGAGTAGTTACCGTACAATTAATTCCTTCTACCCTGCAATGTCACGATTAAATATAAGGCATGGAACTTGTGTCAAGCCTATCTTATTTAATCACTTGCTTTCCCATTCACTATGCTTAGTTCTATTTAATGTAAATTAGAAACTCCTTTCTAATTTCATTCATTCTGGCCAGAGATTCCCGAACTAACATAAGTGAATCAGTATTGAACATTCTCTTCCTACACTGGAAGGGGTAGATCCTTTATTGATCATACACTATCTTCGTGTACAAATTCCTATACCCAGTAGAGCCCTTATAATTGTCCCTTGAGACTAAGAACTAAACCAAAGCATAGTTCAGTGTACACAAGATGACTATGATGACCTCATGTCTAAGGATACTTGTACAACTATCACTATGTGAACAACTGCTAACACGTGAGTGAACTCCATCAATTGTTCAGTTGTGTGAGTCATGTTCAATGAACTTATTCTATAATAAACACCTACATACTAGCTATAGTGTCACCACACAAATGTCTATGAGAACATACATCCTTCATAATGAAGTAAGCATAGTATGTACCGATCTTTGCGGATTATTAATTACCAGTTAGTAATCCTACGACCAGGAACTATTTAAGTTTAGAGTTATCATCTTTTAGGTCTCATTATTATGATCTCATCACAATCCATAAAAAGCTTTACTCTAAACTGTGGTATATCTTATTTAAACATTTAAATAGATAGAGCCCGCAATAAAAAACAAAACAAGTCTTTTATTAATATCAATGAAATCAAAATAGATTACATAAAAGTTATTCCTAAATCCTCATACATGATTGGACTTAGGACATATCTCTTTCAGGTTCTGGTATTCATTAGTAGCCATTAGTTCAATCAATTCATAAGCTTCATCGTAGCTTTTAGCCCACAAGGCTCCACCTAATGCTGCATCAAGCATGGGTCTAGAAGTCGCACCCAAACCATTATAAAAGTAGTTGATAATCATCTAGTCAGGCATCCCATGATGAGGACACTTCCTATGCATCTCCTTATAGCGATCCCAAGCCTCACACAACGATTCTACAGATTGCTGCACAAATTGAGTAAGAGCATTCCTGATTGCAGCTGTCTTTGCCATAGGGAAGAATTTAGTTAGAAACTTTTAAGCAAGATCTTGCCATTTGGTGATAGAACCTGCTGGTAGAGAATGTTACAAGCTCTTAGCTTATCCCTCAGAGAGAACGAGAAAAGCCTTAGCTTTATAGCATCTTCAGAAACTCCAATGAACTTGAAAGTGTCGCGGATCTTGATGAAATCTCTGATGTGCATGTTGGGATCTTCTATAGGAAAACCCCTAAACTGAACAAAATTCTGTATCATCTAAATCATGCTAGCCTTGATTTCAAAAGTGTTAGCCGTGATGGATGGTCTTACAATGCTAGACTGAATATCATCGATCTTCGGTTGAGAGTAATCCATCAAAGCCTTCGGATTCGCTGTTGGTTCTCCCATTGCTATAACAACTTCTTCTTCAACTTTCTTCTCAACAAAAACTTCGTCAACTACTTCCTCCGCTTTATCCAGTGTTCTCTTTCGAGATCGAGAACGCGTTAGCATAAACGCTCTCTAGAGTACCTAAAAAAGCAACAAGGAAACCAGTAAGTAAAATATCCGAGTAAGTGAACTTTAACGACCACTGATGACAAGTACATAAACTAAAAATTAACACCGAGTCCCCGGCAGCGGCGCCAAAAACTTGTTAGGACGAAAACTCATGCTAAATTTACACGCAAGTATACGCGTTCACAAGTAATATAGAATTCTTTCTAGTTAGTTCCCACAGAGACAGGTTTAGGTTAACTTCAATTTATGCACATATGCAACAATGATATGGCTATCGTTCAATGCTAAGACAAATAATAAATTGGTTTTAATTAAATAAGAGATTATATTAAATAACATTAACTATGAGAATTGAGGTTGAATTACTTATATGAGACAAACATGGGATTCTAACTTCATTACTACTTCATTCAAAGTCATTGTTCTTAACCTTAACATGCAATGGTGATGACAACTAATCATATAACATGAAACTAGTAAACGCCAACTTTCGTTGTATGAATACCCTACTACCAGACATCCACAAAAGAGATAGAAGCTGAATAAACACCAATTATGTTGAGACCCTATATGTCTATAGAATTTGATAACATAAAAGTTTAATGCGCAAGTTATTTATCGTGATTACATAGTGCAAGTAAGATGGTTAAAATTACCTATGAATCATGCATAACAAATACATGAACCTATGCTACCATGGAAAGTTCTAAACCTCTATATTCACTGTCGCTTCAATAGAGATTAACACGCTATCTTATAGGTTCACGTCGCTCATAAGACGAATAACCACAACCAATACTAGGATATCATACAATCACCACACACTAAGATATCGAAACAAATTAACTATTGGAATTCATAAGTAAATCCGTTAGAACCCAACGATAACGATTAGTTCATAAACAAACTCATCATCACCGTGGGTTCCGATAAAAGCATGGTATAATAAACTAAGTTTTTATAAACTGAATAAATAATCAAAGTACGTAATCAGGAGTAATAGGTTCAACAAACAAGAAAACAAGCATCCAAGATTACAACTCAATCAAAGAATCACAAGTAAAAACAAGTTTTCTTCTCCTTCATTGTATTTGTGCTCCTAAGTCTTCTCGTTGTCTTCTCATTAGTCTCCATTATGAAAAACATCTTTAAAGAGTCACATTATATAGCAGCCTAAACCATCCAAAAGCCCAGCAAATCAGTCTTCTATTCAAATCAGGATTTCTGGAAAACGTCCTGGCGCGGCCGCTCTGTGAAGCGGCGCGGCCGCACTAACATTCTGCTAAACTGGCGCGGCCGCCTTGAGCTACTGGAAAAAAATATTATTTTTTTATTTCTTGTCTTATCTTGCTGGTTTCTTCGCGTACTTGACCAAGGCTTCATCATCACACTCTTCCAAGCACATATCATGCAAAATCCAGCCCTTTTTCCTATCTATGCCCTGAAATACAAAACACTACAATAACACATCAAATACACAAATAACTTGAGTACAAAACACCAATTTGAGCCTTTAAGAAGTGTTCTAATAATCCTTCCCCGTCCATTCCTCGGATAGCTTCGGCCATAATTCCCAAATCTTCCTCGTGGAGGGGCACGCTCGTGTTCACGGTGTCGCATCCTATCATCCCTTGGATATGTAAGGGGCACACGCGTCGTATCACGGGGCCTCGCTTCTCCACTGTTTCCTTCCTTCTTCCATTCTAGCAGCAACTTCCTCAAATCTTCATCTTCCAACCTTATGCCAAGTCTTCTTTCAGGGTTGAAAAATCTCTTCATTTTTCATCCTGATTCTGGATGTTTTTCGCACGACGACGCTCGTCAATTGTACGCCCAGACCTATGCGGGTGCGGAACAACTTGATTGTCAATACGGGGCCTTTCTCTCCCGTCAGTGTCCTCATCAATAAGTTCCACAATACGCTCAACGTCATTAGAATACTCTAGGCATCGCGGAGTGGTTCGAGGATTCTCTCCACTAGCTTGACCACGAACATCTCGCGTATCTCCTTCAACTATAGGAGCCTTCTCCACAGCATGGTCGTGGCGAGGAAGGCGGCGGCCTCGCCTTGTCTTGCAACGTTCCACTGTGCTCAATCTTGAATTAAAGGTATTCAAGGTATCTCCCATGCGATATAGCTGCTCCAAGATATCGGCGTTGCTGATGAGAACTAGGGGTGTCCCCCCCCACATTCGGAGCTCGCGGAAGATTCGTCACGTTTCTGGGCACGTATGGCTCATGTTGAGTGAAGTCTCCCTCGCCATCTCCTTTAGATCTGCTGTCACTTCCATCAGAAGAACTTTCATCATGATTATAAGACGTCTTTTCCTCCTATGACTATGATCTTGATCAGCACCCCTCCTTCTAGCGCCAATTTGTTGATGGAGGAATCTGGTAACAACAAAGTTTGAGATTTCTCGTCGGAATCAAGATCTGTGACGGTGGTTCTTTACCGGAAAATCAAGTGGTGTGCAGTGGTTGTGTGTTAATTGGTCGTTGAGATTGATTAGGGCAAGTGGTGGCTCCTTTTAAGCTCTCAACTTCTTACCCCTCTCAATGTGTCTACGTACCCTATATATAGCGATCAAGCCTGCCGTAGTTCTTGGGGAACAAGAAATCTAATGGGTTTAGACTTCTCATTCCTAGGCCCGGTAGAAGTCCTTCTAGAATCCATCTGCCGCTAGTTTTAGGAATGTCCAACTATGAGGCCCTACCGTGAAGGCTCAAGGCTCGTTCATAATCGTAGGACTTCACGGATAGTGCATCTCCCTGTGCAAGGATACACTCCGCTACAACTATCTTCCTTGATTTACAAACGCAGGTATAGCCACGGTTCACCCCAAATGTCAGAGCGTCTCTGTCCCCCGAATGAAGATAACCCACCAGATAGCAGGACAGGTGATCCCAAGCTTTTGGGTGCAAAGTGCAGGATGACTCCAAAGTTCTCCAACGAGGACACCAGTTGAATACAAGAACAGAGTTCTCAGAGCACACACCAAAGTTAACCCCGCATCCCCAACGAGGATACCCGTTGAATACAGGAGGAGGCCTTTAGTCATCACGCATACCCCTGGAGGCCTTCAAGATTTTCACGGACATACCCCTCATTGACCGTCTCAAGCAGGGAATTTTTCAAAGAGTACCTGCAACAAGTACTTTAGTAAAAATATCTCCTATCACTTCTTCCATGCTTGCCTTGTCCTGAGCTTGTTCCAGATCATGCATCCTTCAAACATTGGACGCGTCCTAGTCTCATACCATGCACCCTTTAGGGGCTGGACGCGTCCTAACCCTGTGAACCACATGCTTCTTTCCTGACTTTGACAAACAAATCATCTCTTTTTTCCTCACCTATAGAGGGCGCGTCACCCACTCTTGGGCGCATCCACCCATACTTATTCATGAGTCACTTACATCAGATATTTCAGCTAATGAGGACACATCCTCGTTCCTGCCCCCTGCAGCCTAAATCTTAATTTCCCATTCCTTTATCCTAATTTGAGTCTAATTGACTTATCTTTGATTCGAAATAATCCAATGCCAAATTTTGGCAATAACACATCTCTTTAGTTAAAAAATTCATATGAAATACCATAATTATTATAATTATAGAGATTAATTAAAAATAGTATGCCCTCCAATGATGCAAAATCATTAGTTAAAATTTTAGATAACCTACCATATATGTTGAACCTCTCCAGACATGTTGAAATATTCTAAATCATTTAGCTACCATGTTAAAATTAAATATTCTATTTATAATAAACAAAAATAATAATTACATAATATTTTAAATATAATGAATCATTATAGCCAACTTTCCTGGCTGAAATACAAGCTGATTGTGGTCTAGTAAAATTTAAGATAAACAATTATATGAGCATCTCCAACGGGGGATGGGCCTTAGTCAAAAATGTGTCAAACATAACATAAATATACATTTTAGATATTATGTAAAAAATTATTCGCTTCAATGATACATTACCCTTAGCCAATCTCTCTATATTTGTTATATTTGTCGAACCTTTAATAACCTTTAGTAAAATTACACATAATATGTTATCATATTCAAATAATATTTTCTATTTATAATAATAATATAATATTTTTAAAATATAGCCATTTAATATAGTCAACTTTACTCTAATAAATAATCTTAGAAGTCTAATAAATTTTTAGATAATTATTACTTTAAATTATTTTAACTAACAATTTTAACAATACCGTTAAAAATGCTCTAACTACACCATTTGTAGAATGCTCTGAAAATCAATATTTTGTAAACAGCTTATTCAGTTTTCATATGCCACGTGTATTTCAAGTATTTCCATCCAAATAGATGTCGCGTAAACAACTTTTTAGTATAATAGTATTAAATTTAATTTCACACCCCCTGCAACGGACATAAATTTGGTCAAGTTAGGTAACACTTTTTTTGATATGTAGTAATTAAATTCCAGGCACGGTATCAAATATTTGAGCATGAGTGAGCTGAAAAGATAATTAGTTGATCGGAAGAGCTTACAAATGTACTTGAAGCTCTTCAGACTTGAGAGCATATTGCTTGCATGAATCATACATTGATTTACACGCATGTACAATTTAATCACATTTTCAACAATCTTAATTTTTTTATTGGTAACACCATTGACATCAAGTAGATCTTAGCACATGCATGTGTTTATCAGGGTGCATAGCCACCATGTCCACCACCTTCTCCGCTCCCAGAACCACTTCCATAACCAGCAGCTCCATGTTCACCACCTCCATCAGCTCCATATCCACCTCCACCACCACCCCCTGAACCTCCACCACCGCCTCCACCAGCTGCCCCACCATGTCCCCCACCTGCACCAGAACCTCCGCCTGTCCCATATCCACTTCCTCCAGCTCCACCAGCACCAGAACCTCCACCACCGCCTCCGCCATTACCACCACCACCACCGTATCCCCCAGCACCACCATAACCAGCACCATTACCGCCTCCCTCACCGCCACCATAACCACCACCATGTGCACCACCTCCGGCACCAAAACCACCACCGCCTCCAGCACCACCTCCTCCACCACCACCGCCACCTTCTCTTCCGCCTCCATATCCAGCACCTCCACCTTCACCAGCTCCCTTTCCGGATCCTGCACCATGATCTCCTCCACCTCCATAACCATCTCCTCCTCCACCTCCAATACCGCCACCGCCGCCACCACCACCACCACCGGAAGCAAATTCATGACCCGGATAAGAATCATAGCCAGCACTCTGTTCAAAAGTGAAGAGAGACCTAGCAGCAGAACATATTCCAAAACCTAACAAAACAAGAAACACTAAAGTGGGCCCTCTGTGAGTTGCCATTGGAACTGAGAAATGTGTTTGAATTGATCGACTCTGATGAAAAACAAAGAAATGAGCAACATATTTAAAGTAGTAGCTAGGGTTACAAAAGTTCAACTTTTTGATATACACAGACACTAAAATAATACGGAATGAAATCAAGGACTAAAATAATGGATCGAGTCCCCACATCGTGATATACATGGTCCAGTAGGAAATACACCAACAAATAGCAAAAAAAAGTCCCACCAAATGAACTATTGGCTGTTGCCCACCGTTACTAGCAATTTAAGTACGCTTATACAAACTTTATGGAGTAAAATCTGGTAAACGGCATTATTACTGAGTTTTATCGATAAGAACATGTCCAATAGTTGCTTGTTGACATTCGTGAAGAAGTGTCAATTTTATTAAATACTTATAAATATTATTTTTTATTATATCTCTTTTCCACGTCTATTTTGACAACTCCGATAAATTACACACATACTAGTTTACTAAAATTACTAAAATTATATATAATACAAATCAGTTAAAAATGTCATAATTTATTTATTATTGAGACGATATATAAAATTAATATAATAATTTAATTATTATCGACATCACAAACAAAATTCGCTAATTTATGTCATATCAACTTTTAACATCCCAAAATAGTATTTCATGTGATCTCTCTTTTTTTTGTTAGAACAAGATTTAATCTAAACATTTCCTAAAATAAAATGTAGCTGTTATTTAATTATGTCGTGGTTGATTTAGTCAGGAGAGTACAGATAACTATTACGAAATAAATAAGGAAGTGGAGTTGTGCTAGGAATTAGTTGCTATTTTGTAACTCCAACTTTATCAGCTTAGTTTTTAATATGTCTTGTAATCATATTTTTGAATTTAACGTGAGAAATATTCTTCCAAGCAATACAAACAAAGTGTGTGTTGTTATTAGTGCTTCATCTGGTATCAGAGCTTCAGTGATCAATGACGGAGCGTGCTCAAGGACCTACCATGGAGACGATTAAGCCCAAGAAGAACTCGTTTGGGGTGAATTACCCAATGCTCTCAAAAACGAATTATGCAGCATGGGCTCTCAAAATGAGAGTGTTCATGCAGGTATACGGAGTCTGGGAGGCGATAGAACCAAAAGAAGGGAAAGCTGTGGTAGATGACAAAATGGATAAGAAGGCTCTGGCAGTTATATACCAGGGAATTCCTGAAGAGATTTTGTTAGCCATTGCTGAAAAAAAAACATCCAAGGACGCTTAGAATGAAATCAAAGTGATGAGCCTGGGGGAGGACAAGGTCAAGGCTGCTAAATCTCAAACGCTGAAAGGGGAGTTTGAAAGCCTTAGCATGAAAGAAAGTGAGTCGCTAGATGATTTCTATCTGAAACTGCATGGTTTGGTTACAAACATTCGAGCACTAGGTGAGAAGATGGAAGAAAGTTACGTGGTGAAAAAGTTGCTTAGTGTCGTTCCTTCAAGGTTCCTTCACATTGCCTCAGCTATCGAGCAGTTTGGAAAGCTTGAAGAGATGTCAGTAGAAGAAGTGGTGGGCTCGCTAAAAGCCCATGAAGAAAGAGTTCGAGGCCAAATAGAAAATGGGTCAGGTCAAGGACACCTTTTGCTGACTGAAGAGGAGTGGAGACGAAGAGAAACTCAGGATGGTGAATTATTATTAACTCGAGAGGAGTGGCTAAAATGGAGTGCAAAAGAAGGGACTCGACGTCGTAATGAAACCCGTGGGAAGGAAGCTGTTCGTGGTGTTCGCGACAGAACTAAAATACGCTGCTTCAATTGCCAAGGCTTTGGGCATTTTGCAGCAGAGTGTCGTAGACCTCGTAGAGAACGAGAAGTACGCAAAGAAGTAAACCTCTCTCAAGTACAGGGGGATGAACCAGCCTTACTCGTGGATGAAGTTGAGAATAAAAATGAGACCATCATGTTGGTAAAGGAGGGGAATGTGGTTCCAAGGCTGCAAGGACAAGGTGAAGGACAAAAACAATCACTGGTGTGGTATCTTGACAATGGAGCCAGTAATCATATGACTGGCGAAGAAGGAAAGTTCAAATCACTGGATAAGAGTGTCACTGGGCAAGTAAAATTCGGGGACGGGTCAATGGTGAGCATAAAAGGTAGAGGTGTGATATCGTTTAAGTGCAAAAATAGGGAAGAGAGAGTATTTAAGGATGTTTACTTATTCCAGAGCTGTGCAATAATATAATAAGCCTTGGACAGTTATCTGAGGATGGTAATAAGATTGTCATGGACGGGGAATACTTGTGGGTATATGAACAAAGTGGGAGAGTACTTATGAAGGTGAAGAAATCAGAGAATAGACTATATAAGATTAGCCTGGAAGAAAATAGTGATATGTGTTTGATGTCGAAAGTTGAACAGGAAACATGGCGTTGGCACAACAGGTTGGGCCACGTGAATTTCCAGGAACTACAGTTGATGTCAAAGGAGAAAATGGCAACAGGGATTCCAAACTTGACACTACCGAGCAAGAAGTGCGAGGGGTGTTTGATGTCCAAGCAACCTAGAAGTTCTTTCCCTGCAAGTGCAATGTTCAAAGCAAAGAAGAAGTTGGAACTCATACATGCAGACATCTGTGGTCCCATCACGCCTACTACACCAGGAGGTAACAGGTATTTTCTACTCTTTGTAGATGATTTCAGTAGAAAAATGTGGGTGTATTTATTGAGAGAAAAAAGCTGTGCATTTGAAGCCTTTAAAAGGTTCAAATCGTTGGTTGAAAATAGAAGTGAAATGCGTATTAAAATGTTAAGGACAGACCGTGGGGGTGAATTTTGCTCGAGTGAGTTTAGTATGTACTGTGAGCATGAAGGGATTGAACGTCAATACACAGCCCCATACACCCCACAACAAAACGGGGTGGTGGAGAGGAGGAACCATACGGTAGCAGCCATGGTCGGGAGCTTCATAAAAGGATCAAAGATGCCATCGTGTATGTGGGGGGAAGCCGTGAGACACTCAGTGTACGTATTAAATCGATTACCAACCCGAGTGCTAGAGGGAAAGACTCCGTATGAAGCTTGGAGTGGTAGACTACCTGATTTAGCACATATAAAGATGTTTGGGTGTTGTGTATATATGAAGATACCGGCTGTGCACATAAAGAAATTGGATGATCGTAGTAGAAGAGTGGTGTACCTGGGAAGAGAGCCTGGAATAAAGGGAAACAGGTTATATGACCCTCTTACGGGAAAAATACATGTTAGTCGAGATGTGGTGTTCTTTGAGAACGAGTTCTGGTCGTGGGATCAAACAGAAATTGCAGAGGTGATGATTCCAGGGTTGATGTGGGAAATGGAGGAAGAGACAATGAGTGAAGGATATACAGAGACAGAGCGAGAGGTGACAACACCTGTGCAAACACATGACAGACGAACAGAGGATGAGTTCACAGGTGGGACTGGGCAGTCGAGTGTAGAAAGTTTTGAACCTCATAAATACAGGCCACTGAGCGAGATTTATAATGAGACTGAAGTGATACAGATGATCGATGAGCTTATGCTATTAAAGGCAGAGGAGCCCACACGGTACAGTGAAGCTTCAGTTAAACGTGAATGGGTGAAAGCTATGAAGGCAGAGGTATAGATGATCGAGAAAAATAACACCTGGACGCTCACGGATCTACCAGCTAGGCACAAACCTGTGGGACTGAAGTGGGTATACAAATTGAAGAAGGACACGGAGGGAAATATAGTAAAGTATAAGGCCAGACTTGTCGCAAAAGGATATGTGTAAAAGAAAGGCATCGACTACAATGAAGTATTCGCACCAGTGGCGAGGTTGGAAACAATACGACTATTAATGGCTTTAGCAGCAAAAGAAGGATGGGAGGTGCATCATCTTGATGTTAAGTCAGCTTTTTTAAACGGGGAGTTACTTGAGGAAGTGTATATCACACAGCCCGAGGGATTTGTCAAACAAGGTCAAAAAGCAAAGGTTTATAGGCTGTTGAAAGCTCTATACGGGCTATGTCAGGCCCCAAGAGCATGGAACGCAGGCCTTGATAAATGTCTTAAGGAACTGGGCTTCAAGAAGTGCCAACACGAGCAAGCTGTTTACACGAGATACAGAGGTGGGAGTGTGCTGATTGTGGGCATTTACGTGGATGATTTGATTGTAACAGGGGCTAATTTGACTGAGGTTAATGGGTTTATTTAGAAATGAATCAGCAGTTTGAGATGAGCGACCTGGGGCTACTTTCATATTATCTTGGTATTGAAGTCAAACAGACGAGTTCAAATATTACGTTAAGACAATCAGCATATGTTAAGCGAATTTTACAGAAGGCTGGAATGGAAAAATGCAATTTAACAAGGAGCCCGATGGATCAAAAACTGCAGCTGGACAAGGATGAAGGTGGCGAGCTTATGGATGCAACTGAGTATCGATGCATTGTAGGAATCCTAAGGTACTTAACTCATACCCGTCCAGATATTTCTTATGCTCTTGGTGTTGTAAGTAGGTTCATGGAACAGCCTACGATGAAACATAATCAGGCTGTCAAACAAATACTGAGGTATATAAAAGGAACAACAAACTATGGTCTGAGTTATGCACGAGGTTGGAAGAACAATGCACTGTCAGGTTATACGGACAGTGATCTAGCAGGAGATGTAGTTGATAGAAGAAGCACGGGCGGAATGTGCTTCTACCTGAATGGAAACTTAATCTCCTGGGCATCACAGAAGCAAAGAGTGATTGCATTGTCGTCATGTGAAGCTGAGTATATGGCTGCAACGTTTGCAGCGTGTCAAAGCATTTGGCTTCGAGGTTTGTTAAAAGAAGTTTCAGGACAAGCAGTTGGTTCAGTTACTCTGTGTGTTGATAATAAGTCTGCTATAGAACTGATGAAAAATCCGGTGTTGCACGGAAGGAGTAAACACATAGACGTCAGGTTTCATTTTATCAGGGAATGCATTGATCGAGGAGAATTGGTTGTTCAGTATGTTAGCACCCAAGAACAGAAGGCGGACATCCTCACTAAAGCACTGGGATGCGTCAAGTTTGAAGCAATGAAAGATTTGATTGGAGTGGTCGATCTTGTAGTAGCAGATGTCGTGCAGAACTTGGAAAAGGAAAATGTTTAGATTATGGGGGAATGTGTTAGAAAAAGATTTAATCTAAACATTTCCTAAAATAAAATGTAGCTGTTATTTAATTATGTTGTGGTTGATTTAGTCAGGAGAGTAGAGATAACTATTAGGAGATAAATAAGGAAGTGAAGTTGTGGTAGGAATTAGTTGCTATTTTGTAGCTCCGGCTTTATCAGCTTAGTTTTTAATATGTCTTGTAATCATATTTTTGAATTTAACGTGAGAAATATTCTTCCAAGCAATACAAACAAAGTGTGTGTGTGTTGTTATTAGTGCTTAATTTTTTCAATGGCATCCCAATAACCTTTTAATAAAATACTAATAAAAATGTCAAATCAAGTTGTGGCACATGATATTGACACCCTTCTATTTCAGCACCCTTCTTGGCAATCATTCTTCAAATTGCTCTAATTGGCATTTCTCGTATTTTCAGTACAGACGTTTCTTATGGTCATGCATCCAATTACAACATTTTTTTCTAAATATATATGGTCCCCAACCAGAAGACTGGTTTTGTTAATAGCTAGGACGGTTCACGAACCGAATTGTTCGCGAACAATCTCGGACTCGGCTTATAAAGAACTTGTTCGACTCGACTTGTTTATAAATTTGAGTTCGAACTCAAACATAAAATTGTGTTCGTTAAGTGTAACGAGCTCGAGCCGAGTTTAAGTATGTTCGGCTCGAACTCGACTCGTTAAAACTCAAAAAAAAATTCATAAATTTTAATTATACTTATATCACTTACAATTAACACAATTTACACAGATATATAGACATTCAGTCTCAGAGTTGGAGAGAAATGAGGGATGAACTCAGCCAAGTCATATCCAAATCTAAACCTAAACACAACTAAATCATACAAATTAAAACTAAATCTAAACATAACCAAATCATACAAATATTTTCACACACCTAATTATATTCCTTCACTTCTTGTTAAACCCCAAACTGAAGCTGCAACTTTGTTGATATAAGCTTGAATCTGAAGCCCCATCTCATCGATACGATTGTTTGTATTACTCGAAATACATAATAAAACTTGTGTGTGTTAATACATGATTAAGATTTAGGCGCGATTGAGATTTAGGTGAATAAGATGAATAGGGGAAATGAGAGAAGGGAGATTGAGAAGGGAAGATGTGAAAAGAGAATAAAAAGGTGAGTATTTGATAATATTGGTTTAGGGTTTTGGATCACTGGCTAGGCTTGGATTACTTATTTATGGATTACTTATTTTGATAAATGAATTGAACTTGAATAAGTATGGATGAGAAGAACCATTGTTTTTATATTTATTTTGTAACGAGCTATTCGGTTACTGCTCGGTTTGGTTCGGCTCGTTTTTTTTCGCGAATAAACTTTTGTTCGACTCGTTACTTAACGAGCTCGAACATGATTTTCTGTTCGATAAGAAAACTCGGCTCGACTCGATTCGTTAGAAGAAAATATAAAGCTCGACTCGATTTAATCAAAACTTGACTCGACTCGGTTCGTACCCATTCCTTATCTTTTAGGGTCTTTGGTCGAATAACAAATCAAGACCATTTTTTAAAAAGATGCTAATTTTTATTTTGTATTATTTACTAATATTTAGGCAATAAATATTTATAAAAGAATAAAATATTTTTATTATTTGATTCATAATCTAATAATTTATAATAGATGGGTTGTACGAGTTTTTAAAGTTTTGAAATTATTTAAATTGCGAAAAATAAAACTATGTTTCATTTTCTTGGATGTATAATCTAATAATTTTTTAAAAGATCTGTTATCCGAGGTTAAACATTGATAATTGTTTAATATCTTGTAAAATATTAAATTTTCTTGAATGTATATTAGTGATCAGCAGAGATAATTTTGAAGACGAAAAGATCTTGAATTTTGAAATAGAAAGATTAGGTGCGAAAAATGTTTAATGAAAATCCTATCCACCCCCTATACCCAATCTGCACCAACAGTTCATCATTTCATACTTACTATGTGACCGTCACCTTCGCATTATACTGCATATACAAACTTCTATTCTTCAAATCATATATAGCTAGGTACACTTTAAACTTTGGTAGAATGAGTATATAAACAAACTGTTATGCCCAAAAATTGGTATAAACGTTATTCAGGTTGAAATTGGATTACATGATCAAGATTGAGGAATAAAAGCCTAAAATTAAGGAACAAATATGAAGACTTTCCTTTATGGAAGAACAATATGCGCGCCTGATATGTTTAGGGAAGGACGCGCCGTGTAGTTCAAGTACTTGATTGAAAATTACACATGTACGATGTTATGGCGCACCCTCAATAGGATGAGGGAGGCGCGCCCTATCGATTGAAAGAAGGATGTTGAAGAATTCATTATAGAACTGAATCTTTTACCCTTGGGAAAGCTTAAGGCGCGCCCTAAGTTCTAGGATTGCTAGGGTGATATTTTGACATGGTTACTTGGATGGGTTCTTTGGAGGATTCAAGGAAGATGGAGATTATTATTACTAACTTATTCGGTCACTATAAGAAAACTGTCAATAGACATCACACATTAGACATCAGTTAGGTTTGCCACTGATGTTAAAAGAATTTATAACATCACCCCGTATTTTTATGATGTTATTGTCATTCGAAGACATCGCTTATTTTAAAACTGATGTCTAAAATTACATGAAAAAATTTCATTTCGCGCTCAGCTTTTTAATTTCCCCCTTAGTCAAAATTTCTTACATTTATCCCAAAATTTTACCCCGCCCATGAGCCAATATTTTGGTTCCCTTATTTCCCTCTTTGAAAAATTCACCCATCTCTCCTGACTAAACAGTCCTCTCCCTCGCTCATTTTCACCTCGACCATCTCACCATTTGTGTTCATCATCTCGACTCAACTAAAGTTCGGTTGTTAAGATTTGTAATCTTATCTCATCTCTAGTCTCAAATCTTACTAGTCTTCTCTTCATAAAGACAAATTTTTAAAATTGGGGTCTTTTTAAATTGAAACCCTAATTTTTTAAATTGGGGTTTTTTCAAATCCAAACCCCTATGGTTCTTTCATTTAATTCAATGTATTTTCAAGTTATTAATTCTTTTCAATTCGTTGTATATATACATGACCTTTTTTGTATACGGTTTTGGATTTAATCTCTAGGTATTCACTTGTTTAAGGTTGTATTGAAAGTAGGATTGTGTTACTTATTGGTTTATATTTTTGTGTTTATATGTTTTTAATTGTACTTGGTTCACATATAATATTTTTATTGATTTTAACTGATGAATTTATAATTTGTACATTATTGTGATTTAGTTGTAATGTGAGTTGAATTTTTTGTGAATTGTGTGCGTAGGACTTTCTCTGAAGACGCAGGAGCTTACAACTCTATTCAAAGCTGTTAGACTGGGTTGTAGTTTTTACATGGAAGGGGATGTGTACTTATATTTATAGGATACTTGGTTTTTAGTTTCTTGTTGGATCTATCTCAATCTCTTTTAATATGGATTTTGTTAACAGGATTGGTGGTTCCGGCATGGACCTCAGAAGCAAAGCAAGGGTATTGCATTATATTCCTAAATATTAAATTTGTTATTGTTTCTTCTGTGATTATGATTTTCATTTGCATGATTGCCTAAATGGGTGTATAATGAAATTATGATGGATCTAGCACCAGAAAAGCTCCTGGGGAAGATAGTGAAGTAATTTTGCAGTAAGTTATTCTCCAATATTTTATATTTGATTTGATCTATAAGTAGTAATAACTATTCATTGTTTATTTGTTTGTGTTCTAATAATGAAACAGTCGTCCATAGAAGATAGAATGGGAAATAAAACATATGTGGTGTTATGGTGATGTTTTACTTTGAATGGAAGCGGGTTTGTAAGTGGTAAGAGTAGTGATTCATTGTGCCTTTTGGCCATTATTCTCAAGCAACAGACCAAGAATGATAATTTTTTAGGTTGTCTTATTCATGAACTCTTTTATGGTACAAAATTGAGCAAAACAGAGGAGCTGTGTGAGACTACTTCTATACCAAAGGTGAGCTTGCTATATTTGTTCATAAATCACAGGTACATATTGATCTTCTAATAATCCAATTTGTTCCTAGATTATATACTCTTTTAGTCTAAATTATTTTTGAGCTGGAAAATGTTTCTGGGGAGTATCTAAATCTTTTATCTTTGTTTTTTTTGGTTAAGGTTTCCTCGGAGGGATTCTCCTTGACAGAAACTGCACAAGCTAAACTCTGGTTAATATTTTATTGGCCAATTTTAGAAAAATGATTTTCTTGTGCTTGATGAACCTCATCTCTAAAGTGCTAAAGGTTTGAGTTATGCATATTCTGCACCAGATTCTGAAATTAATTAAAGTTTCAACTACCTATAACTATAAGCTACACTAGTGCATTATGTATCTATATATGTAATTCTGTAGGTTTATTGCAATAACCATGCCAGTGAAGTCGCCTTTGTTAGTATGTAGGCCTAGACTGCGGCCATTACATGCATGCAGAGAAAGAAATAGGATGACATAAACAATATAAGACATGCTGAATGATGATTGTGAAACACTGTTTGCAGGTTGAGGTTTGTAAACTACTGCAAGCTTTCTGTAACACCCCCAAATCCGGGGTCGGGGATTCGGGTTGTCACGAGTTCCATTTCCCTTATCAATACTTAATCTTAAAAGGCAACCAACTACTACGTACTGTGAACCCACAATATACACACACACACACCACAAGTTATAGTCTCAGAGATGAATACCAAAAATAACACAAGTCATTTTATTCCACAATTATAAGTCATTACACCTCAAAAGGATTTCTGAATAAATTTACATATTCTTTGCCATTATTACAATTCATAATATACATAAGTCTGGTACATCAAAAGTTGAAAGCCTAGCCTATTGGTAGTTCCTACCTCAGCCACAACGACATCAACGCCTACAGGAAACTGCGAAACGTTTCCTATGTGCTCACGAATTGGGAGCTTGGTCCTGTTAATCTTCTCTATCTGTTGTTGTGTGATGAAAGAAGAAAGCAAGGGTGAGCAACAAGCCCACCGAAATAATATGTATATTAATTAACAATATATGAACATTCTCATAGTACTCATGAAAGTCTTGGTCAAGAAGATCGCAAAATATTCATTATATATGTACATATACTTTTCAAAATCTTGGAAGTCCTCTTCCATGCATAATAAACACAGAGTTCCAGTTTATAACTGTATAAAAATATTGTTGCAAGGTGATCTTATATATCTAACCTTGTCTCAACATTTTTCTGAAAATCTTTGACATGCATAAGATAATCATTTACTAGATATAAGTTTAAAAGATGAAGTTAAAAGATACTCCAATATACTTATATCTTTTCCGAATACTACTTGAACTACCACCGTTCAAGTTATAATTAGTTTCAAAAGTTTATCACATAGATGAGACTACAAGACAAGATTTGAATAGATTCAATCTTTATAATATCATTCAAAAGAAATGAAGCTACGAGATACTTCATTAAGTCACGATATATATATCCATATATATCTCTCATACATTTCCTGAAAACCTCTGTCATGTAAAGTATGAACAGAGTTGTAATATCCAATGAATTTGGTAAGAAAAGAATTTTGGCATAAACCTGATATCTTGCTGATCAGGCAAAGATACCAATAAGTAACCTTTTCTACTAGTAGATGGATGAATCCCCCACTGGTCATCACCCTAGCCACATAAGGACCTTGTGTTGGACCGCCACCCGGCCTCTTACGCGTTGATGGACTGCCACCCAGCCACTTACACTTTGATAGACCGTACCCCGGCCTGTCGCTTATGCCGACTCAATTAGATGGACTTACTTCCCGAACATTGGGCAAGTAATCAAATTGTTTTCTCAAAACAGCAACCACGTTGCGAATGTAAAATACACCACAGAGCCGGATTCCCCAGGTTTTGAGCGAGTATTTAAATTCCCTTTAAAAAGGAAGATCTTAAATATATAAAAATGAGTTTTGGGATCCGCTCTAACTTTTAAAAATCATTTTAAAGACTCGAAAACACTTTAAAGAGTGTTTGGAGTAATGCTGATTTAATAAAGTAAATCAGTCCCGATATATTAGAAAATATCTGAATATTATTAAATAATATTCCCATAAGGATAATCTCTATATAAATAACTTGAAGTAGAAGTTGTAAAACTTATACTTGAAATGAGTATTAAATAACCAAAGATATACTTATACGAAAGTACTATCTTTATTTGAATAATCAAAAATAAGTTTGATTATCGACACCTCATTCTTTAATAAAATAAAGAATATATTTCAGTAAATAATCAGAGTCATAGATCCTCAAATGAATATTCAAATAATATTCATTAAATAATATAAACTGAGTCATAAGACCTCGAATGAATATTCAAATAATATTCAAATAATAAAATAAACTGAGTCATAAGCCCTCGAATGAATATTCGAAATAATATTCAATTAATAAAATAAAAGGAGTCATAAGTCCTCGAATGAATATTCGAAATAATATTCATTAAATAAAATAAAAGGAGTCATAAGTCCTCGGATGAATATTCAAGTAATATTCATTAAATAAAATAAAAGTTATCGAATAAACCTTATTCGATTAATAGTTTTGAAAACTATAACAATATGTATATATATATATATATTTAAATATATATATATATATATAATATACTCGGGAACATCGACTCCCGGTTTAGAAAATGTTCACCTTTGGGTCCCCTATACTAAGGGTATACACAACTACTGCTTATCTCTAGCATAGGTATTATGCAACTAATAAGCATTTGAACCAACATATATATAAATCATGAATACGGAACAGGAATGCATATATACCATATCACATGCTACAATATATCGCAAGAATTTTCTAATAACAAATATGCATTTATCACAAGATCATGCATATACACATATACATCACAACAACAGTTATACAGGTAGAAAACTTGCCTGAGTGTTCCCGGATAGACTTAAGCTTAGAGTGGGTCCGATAACCTATGAACAACAACATAAGTCGGAATTAAACCTCGGTCGCTTAAGAAACTAGACTTTAATCAATTGAACCTTAACGTTCGCTTATGGTCGCTTCTACGCTTAACGATTCGCATAAGTCGCTCGAGTACCCTCGGCTCTACCATTTTTAATAAATTAACCGTTACGAATTTTAAGGCCATTCTTTCGCGAATACCTTACCAACTGACTTATATACTTTACATAAATGTTTCATACCTCAATTAGTCATTTAAGGTCTTTAACCAATGTTTCAAAGTAAGGCGAGGGGTAATGGTTCGGTCGCGAAGCGCCGTTACTTAAAACGGTCGTTTCTCCTAAACCGTACATCGGAATCAAGCAAACCACATATCGAAATGAAGCTCGTAACATGAACTATCTAATCATGTCAATGGTCAAAATCTAGCAGTGAGTTCACCGGTCCTGATGTTAAGAACAGAACAGTTAAGGAAAATTGGGCATTATGACGTTTATGTTTACGCGATTTCCAATTTAATTAACACTCTAAATTATCATCAATTCACTCACAACCACCAATACAACAATATTCAACCATCATATTACAAACTCAGTCCCCAACTCCAAATTTTACCAATTTATCCAACCAATCAAAGACCCAATATTCAAAACCAATACAAATCCACCAAAACTACTTATAATCAAAGATCAAGCCTTAATACTAACAATGTTTCAATAAAACTTAATGGAATCATAAAATTAAAGCTAGGGTTTGAAGTTGATACCTTCCTTGGTAGGTGTTAAGTTGCTCGGAAGCCTTAGGGAGCCTTAATCTAACCTCCTACAAATTTGATCTTTCCAAAGAAATCAAGAACACAAAGTTAGGTTTTGAAGTTTCTAAAAGTAAGATTGAAAGAACTGTCAAAACGAGGATCTTACCATGCTTATTTGGACGAGACTTGTGAACAAGAGTTGTAGGCCATCGCCATACCTTTCCAAAGAGCTATAGAACATACTATTTGAGTGAGTATTGAAGGAGATATGGTAGTTTGAAGTTGCTACTCTGGTTTTGGCCGAGAGCTTTTGTTCTTGGAAAACAAAAGTCAACTTCTAATTTGTGTTTTGTGATTTGTTTTGCCTTGGATTGGTTGTTTTGTTTTTGTTTAATTATCTTTTAACGATATAAAATTGTGTGGTTAATAATCAACCACACTTCCTTCCTTTTTGGTCATGCATATGTCACCTTCCCATGTCATCTTGCTACACTTGTCTCCTTCTTGTTGGTGTGATGACATCATCCTCCACTAACTCTTTGATTAACTCCTAATTACTTGGCTAATGACCGCTGATCTGTTATACGGTTCGCTTAACTTTCATTTTCGTTCATCGTTTGAGGAATCATATCCGGGATCTTATTACATGGGTTCCCCTAAACCTTTCTCAATATTTTATAATTCTTTTATGATCCCCTCTTATAATCCTTGAATTTAAATCCTATTTATCCTGTTACCTTATACTCAATTCTTTCTGTATCTGGTGGATTTTCGGGAAAAATCGAAGTGTTCGGATTTGGATTCTGACGATCTTTACATACACTTATATACCACATAGAGTACTAATAAGATCTCAGAATATCAATAAAGAACTGCTATATAGTGTGGCATGAAAAGTTTTCTTATTCAGTATAATCATCAAAATCACTATTCATAAGGGTTACAAAAAGTCCAAAATTTTTGGGGTTATTACAGTCTCCCCTCCTTAAAAGGATTCCGTCCCGGAATCAGATAGAAAATGAATACGGATACTCTCTTAGCATTGCGCTTTCTAACTCTCAAGTAAATTTTCCCACATTGTGGTTCTACCATCAAACTCTGACTAGTTTGATAACCCTTCTCCTAAGCACTTGTTCCTGTTCAATCTATAACCCTTCCTGGTTGCTCCATATAGGTTACGTCTGGTTGCATGTCTATGCGCTCATATGCCCCTATTTGTCTGGCATCCGAATTACATTTCCTTAACATTGATACGTGGAACACGTTATGAACTTGCTACATGTTCGGGGGTAGGGCTAGCTCATATGCTAACTTCCCAATACGTCTTAATATATCCTAGGGTCCAATAATTCGTGGGCTTAGCTTTCCTTTCTTTCCGAACCTCATCCATCCTTTCCAAGGGAATACCTATAACAGCACTAGGTCCCCTACTTCCTATTCTTTGGCCTTTCGTGTCAAATCAATATACTTCTTATGTCCATCTTGGGTTACTACCAGCCGTCCTCTGATTAGATCTATTATATCCTTGGTCCTTTGGACCACTGCTGGTCTGAGCATCTTGCGCTCTGCAACATCATCTTATCATAAGGGAGATCGACAATGTCTTCCCTCAAGGATCTCATAAGGCGATATCTCAATATTGACATATGATCTATTATTGTAAGAAAACTCAATCCGTGTTAAGTGATCATTCCAATTTATCTCAAGTCTATTGCACAGACTCTCATCATAGCTTCTAGCATTATAGCTTTTGCTTCTCAATACCCATTCTTTTCCAGTTCGTAGTCATTACTATCTTCCGTACATAATACTATATTGGTTACACTTTTGCTCATTAGCATTCTATAACCTTTTAATAATTGCGTCAACCTTCGTATCACGAACGCGTTAGATTCGGAATACCACCGCACTGATACTACTTCTTTTCTAGCTGCTTCTATCTTTGAAAGCTTGATCCATCGTATAGAAGTAAAAGAATTTATTGAGAGATCACTATGATCATGAACACTTGTTATATCGCATAGTTAGTACAGAAGGTGGCCAACTGTAACACCCCCAAATCCGGGGTCGGGGATCCGGGTTGTCACGAGTTCCATTTCCCTTAATAACACCCACTCTTAATAAATAATCAACTACTTTGTACTGTGACCCCAATATAAACACACACACCACAAGTTATAGTCTCAGAGATGAATATCCAAAAATAATCACAAGTCGTTTTATTCCACAATTATATGCCAATACACCTTAAACAGGTTTCTGAATAAATTTACATTTCTTTGCCATTATTACAATTCATAAATATACATAATCTGATACATCAAAAGTTGAAAGCCTAGCCTATTGGTAGTTCCTACCTCAGCTACAACGACATCAACGCCTATAGAAAGCTGCGGAACGTTTCCTATCCGCTCGCGAATTGGGAGCTTGGTCCTGTTCATCTTGTCTATCTGATGTTGTGTGATGAAAGAAGAAAGCAAGGGTGAGCAGCAAGCCCACCAAAATAATATGTATAATGATTAACAATATATGAGCCTTCTCATAGTACTCATGAAGGTCTTGGTCAAAAGAAATGAACCAAGATGATATCTCAATGCGATGAAGTCGCAAAATATTCAGTATATATATACATATATACTTTTCAAAATATTGGAAGTCCTCTTCCATGCATAATACACACAGAGTTCCAGTGTATAACTGTATAAAAATATCGTTGCAAGGTGATCTCATATATCTAACCTTGTCTCAACATTTTTCTGAAAATCTTTGTCATGCATAAGATAATCATTTACTAGATATAAGTTTAAAAGATGAAGTTACAAGATACTCCAATATACTTATATCTTTTCCAAATACTACTTGAACTACCACCATTCAAGTTATAATTAGTTTCCAAAGTTCATCACATAGATGAGACTACAAGACCAGATTTGAATAGATTAAATCTTTAAAATATCATCAAAATAAAATGAAGTTACGAGATACTTCATTTGATGCAAATATCATTTTGAAAACTTGACCCTGCCAACACGCAACAATCGCCCAACCGTAGCCTTTCTATCGAAGTGCTCTGGGTAGTGTTGCAGAAATATCCAATTGGATGATGAACTCATTACGGGAGTTTGCCGCGCCAGGAAGACCACTTACGATGATCAGTCGTAGTAGTGCAACCCCACCATTTCCTACATGTAGAGGAGAACCTGTCGGATTTACTTGTCAACCGAACACTGAACTCCTAAGGAATGGACCGCCTTAGCGGAACTTCCAGGCCATTTGGGCCAATATAATAAGGCTGGGCCGGCGCCACTCGACCACTTACGCCACTCCTAGTTCAGATGAAATCCATGACTCTGAAACGTAAAGCTCGTTCTCCCTTTCCCCAAGTAGAAACTTGTTGATACGGCTCCACCAAGAAGTCGTATCTAGTTGGAAAGGAAAACTCACCGATATTTCCCAGGCGATGCCTGTTAATGAATTAACTTGTTCCAAGAATTTTACTTCCCGAGTGTTGGGTAAGTAATCAATTCATTTATCAAAACAGCAACCTTGTTGGGAATATAAAATACACCACAGAGCCGGATCCCTCAGGTTTTGAGCGAGTATTTAAATCCCCTTCGAAAGGAGGATCTTAAATATAAAAATGAGTTTTGGGATCCGCTCTAACTTTTAAAAATCATTTTGAAGACTCGCAAAACATTTTTAAGAATGTTTGGAGTGATGCTGATTTAACAAGGTAAATCAGTCCCAATATATTAGAAAATATCTGAATATTATTATTTAAGTAATATTCCCATAAAGAATAATCTTTATAAAAATAATTGAAGTAGAAGTTTTAAAACTTATACTTGAAATGAATATTAAATAACCAAAGATATACCTATACGAAAGTACTATCTTTATTTGAATAATCAAAAGTGAGTTTGATTATCGACACCTTATTCTTTAATAAAATAAAGAATATATCTCAGCAAATAATCGGAGTCATAGATCCTCAAATGAATATTCAAATAATATTCAATAAATAAAATAAGCTGAGTCATAAGCCCTCGAATGAATATTCGAAATAATATTCAATAAATAAATAAGCTGGGTCATAAGCCCTCGAATGAATATTATAAATAATATTCATTAAATAAAATAAAGGAGTCATACATCCTCAAATGAATATCCAAGTAATATTCAATAAATAATATAAAGGAGTCATAAGTCCTCGAATGAATATTCAAGATAATATTCATTAATAAAATCAAGTTATCGAATAAACCTTATTCGATTAATAGTTTTGAAAACTATAAACATATATATATATATAAATATATATATATATATAAAATCTACTCGGGATCCTCGACTCCCGATTTTAGAAAATGTTTTCACCTTTGGGTCCCTATATTAAGGGTATATGCAAATTACTGCTATTCTCTAGCATAGGTATTATCAACTGAACCAACAGATATATTTGGCAAGAATACGAAACAGGCATGCATATATATACCATATCAGCATGCTTCAATATATCGCAACATTTGCTAATTAACCAACATGCATCTATCGCAAGATAATGCATATACATATATACATCACAACAACAGTATAACGGATAGGAAACTTGCCTGAGCGACTTGGGGTGAAAAAAAAGCTCAGAACGAGTCTGGTAACCTATAAACAACAAGTAAGTTGGAATTAAACCAAAGTCACTTGTAAATCTATACTTTAACTAACTTAGACTCTAACGCTTGTTTTGCGCTTACTGATTTGCTTAAGTCACTCGGGTACCCTCGGCTCCACCATTTTTAATAATTTAACCTTTACGAGTTTTAAGGCGATTCCTTCGCGAGTGTCTTACCAACTGCCTAACACACTTACCATAAATGTTTCATACATTAATTAACCCTTTTTGGTCTTTAACCTATGTTTCAAAGTAAAGTGAGGGGAAAAGTTTCGTTCGCGAAACGCCGTTACTTGAAACGGTCGTTTCTCCTAAACCGTACATTGGAATCAAACGAACTACATATCAAAACGAAGCTCGTAACATGAACTATCTAAAAATGGCAATGGTCAAAATCTAGCAGGGTGTTCTCGGGTCCAAATGTTATGAACAAAAGCAGTCTAAAGTAAATCGGACATTACGACGGCTATGTTTACGCGATTACCAATGTTTAAACTACTCCAATTAACCACCAACCAACTCATAACCATCAATAAAACAAAACTTTACCTAAACCATACCACATCAGTCCATAATCTCCAAGGTTTTCAACTCAAACAACCACAATCAAGACCTATGAACTATAATCAAGTTCAATTACCAAAACACTTCCAAATCAAACCAAACTACTAATAATCACAATCCATGCTTCTCATTTCACAAAACCAACCATTAAACTTACTAACAAATAAAGTAAAGGCTAGGGTTTGAAGTTTATACCTTCCTTGGGAGGTGTTAAGTTGCTAGGAAGCCTTAGGGAGCCTCCTACAAGCTTGATCTTTCCAAAGAAATCAAGAACACAAAGTTAGGCTTTGAAGTTTCTAAAAGTCCGATTTAAAGAAATGTAAAAATGAGGGTCTTACCATGATTATTTGGACGAGACTTGTGAACAAGAGTTGTAGGCCATCTCAATACCTTTCCAATGAGCTATAAAACACAATATTTGAGTGAGAAATGAAGGAGATATAGCAGGTCTTACCATGGTTCTGTTTTGGCCGAGAGCATGAAGAACAATGCCTTGGTTTCTTTTTGATTTTGATGAAAAATGATTTGCTTGGCTTGGTTGGTTTGATTTTTGTGTTTGTTTTAGTAAATTACCTAGTTGCCCTTGATTTTGTGTGGTTAAAAAGCCACCACATCTCCTTCCTTCCCATGTCATGCTTGTGTCATCCTCATGATGTCATCCTCCCCTCCTTGTCCTCTTTTCATTGGTTGGGTGACATTATTCTCTCTAATCCCTTTGATTAACTTCCTAATTGTTTGCCTAATGATCGCTGATCTGTTATACAGTTCGCTTAACTTTCGTTTTCGTTTATCGTTTGAGGGATCATACCCGGGATCTTATTACTTAGGTTCCCTTAACCTTTCTCAATATATTATATTCTTTTTTATGATCCTCTATTATAATCCTTTAATTTAAATCCTTTTATCCTGTTACCTTATACTCAATTCTTTCCGTATCTATTGGATTTCCGGGAAAAATCAAAGTGTTCGGATTTGGATTCTGACGATCTTTACATACACTTATATCACATATAAAGTACTAATAAAATCTCAGAATATCCATATCAGAACCCCTATATAGTGTGGCATGAAAAGTTTTCTCATTCAGCAAAAACACTATTCATAAGGGTTTCAAAATTTCCCAAAAATTGGGGTTATTACAGTCTCCCCTCCTTAAAAGGATTCCGTCCCGGAATCAGATAGAAAACAGTTGGGGATGCTTTTCTAGCATTGTGCCTTCTAACTCTCTAGTCAATTTCCCACATTATGGTTCTACCACCAAACTCTGACTAGTTTGATAACCCTTCTCCTAAGCACTTGTCCCTTTTCGATCTATAACCCTTTCCGGTTGCTCCCTATAGGTTATGTCTGGTCGCATGCCTATGCGCTCATATGCCCCTATTTATCTGGCATCTGAATTACATTTTCTTAACATTGATACGTGGAACACATTATGAACTTGCTACATATTCGGGGGTAGGGCTAGCTCATATGCTATCTTCCCAATATGTCTTAATATATCCAAGGGTCCAACAATTCGTGGACTTAGCTTCCCTTTCTTTCCGAACCTCATCCATCCTTTCCAAGGGAATACCCATAACAATACTAGGTCCCCCACTTCCTATTCCTTGTCCTTTCGTGTCAAATCAACATACTTCATGTTCCCATCTTGGGCTACTACCAGCCGTCCTCTGATTAAAATCTATTATATCCTTGATCCTTTGGACTACTGCGGGTCCGAACATCTTGCGCTCTACAACTTCATCCTAACATAAGGGAGATCGATATTGTCTTCCCTCAAGGATCTCATAAGGCGATATCTCAATACTGACATGCGATCTATTATCGTAAGAAAACTCAATCTGTGTTAAGTGATCATTCCAAATTCTTTCAAGTCTATCGCATGGAATTTTATCACAGCTTCTAGCACTATAGCTTTGGCGTCTCAATACCCATTCTTTTCCAGTTCGTAATCGCTACTACCTTCCGTTCCTAATATTATACTGGTTATACTTTTGCTCGTTAGCGTTCTATAACCTTTTAATAACCACGTCAACCTTAGTATCACGAATGTATTTCCATTCCGAATACTACCACAACTTTATTACTCCTTTTTCAGCTGTTTCTATTTACCAAAGTTTGATCAATCATATAGAAGTAAATGAATTTGTTGAGAGATCACTATGATCATGAACACTTGTTATATCGCTTAGTTAGTACAGAAGGTGGCCAGCCTTTAGTACTTGACAAGCAATTTAAACAATAGATGGTATCCTACTAGGCTTCTATCACACAGATAGATAGTCATTCGGCATTACCTCCCCTTTCTGGAAGGGTTGTTCTTCTCAGCTTACATGAAATGAAAAGAAGAGAAAAGAACGAATTGAAGAGAATTGTATATATGAAAAATATACTGCCACAAAATATCTGGCTTGGAACCTACCTCTGAACTATAGAGGTTTGTCATAGGAGAACAAAACATATATGTATTTATATCAGCATCAAGTATTATAGCATCGTATTTCCCATGCCTAAATATTTCTATTCCGTCCATCATTCTATGGACCCATGCTCTTCCTCGAGCTTATACACAATCACCTTTGAAACTCCCTCGATATCGAAAATCGAATCTGGGATCTCATTCTAGACATCATCATTACTAGAATTCTATGCTTACACCGTAACCTTCCTCGTATAATAATATGACTCTCTATTGATAAGAAAGAATAAATATTCAATAGGTAGATACTCTACTTAATTAGTCTATCAATGTTCTATCAATGATAACTTATACACTACCATGACCCGATTAGTGGTACTCAATCTCAACACCCATTCCAATACAACTCTCACGGTTGTAATCAACTCATTACTCGCGGAATCATTACTGCATTACTATGGTCCACCACTGACCTACTGTCGTCATTCACCTTTCCATAAAATCTTAATATCTAACCATACGGAGTCCATACATGTCGTATCAAATCCTTCTAAGGAGGTAACATAATCACCATTCATGATTCATGAAGAACACTCCTGATCCTGACATACATACATGACATGAAGCAGATAAAAGTGCAGAAGAGTTTCAATCAAAGCAACGATAGCAGGTTAATACCATTCTTAATCATACGCCCTAAATAGAAGACTTAACTCAAGGGTTCATCTAGTCCTTTTTGAAACATGGTCCTGGCTTATCTCAAGATAGGACCTTCTAAGATAGATAGCCCGTTCATGGCGATTACACGAATTAAACCTTTACCAACTACTATTACGGTTGGGTATTGCACAGTCATCAGGAGGAATGTCAATCTTCCAAACCATAATACAACCTTCACAGTTTTAACCATCATCACTGTATTCTTTTGGCACAAGCGCCTATAATTATCCTCTTACCTTTAAAGTGTCGGCCACCTCTTTAGCCTTTCCTGATAGTAAAATTTCCTTACAGTCAATGTCATTTTAACCACCTCCAAATAAATTTTCTACCTTATTTCAATCACAGCTTATGTGAAGATGTTTTCCTTAAAATCTGATAAGTAAAAAAAAAAATATCACCATTTTTTCATAAGTTATTGCCTCAGTCTTTAGAGGTTAATCACTGTCACGACTGACTCTCAATCATAATTAGAACATCTTTTATCTTAAGTCCTAATTGCCCTGAACAATTTCGACCATTACTGGTTTGATCCATACTTTCTCGTGGTTTAACACGTGCCCCACTTGGCAACATTATAATTATGTCATATTTCCTTTATCAACATTTTTATTCTTGAGAATTTCGAATATTTCCTTTCTCCTTGTAAAACCTCTAAGGTTATCCTTTAATCGTTCCTCCTGTATTCCCTATATACAGGGCATATCAAAATACTACTTACTAATACTAGAACCATTGTCTATATACTTCTGAAGAATTTCTCCACTGATCCTTAAAGGTTATTATTACCTTAATCCTTTCCAATTCATACTGTCAAAACTCATACTATCCCTATTAAGGGTGAAATTCCAACCTTTATGCATTCCCCGAGGATTCATTTTAAGTTACCGATGTTCTATCCTTAATTCCACCTTTAAAAGGTACATGCATCCTTCCATGGATAAATCAAGTCATATATCCCTGATAAGGGTATCTTATTCAATCATTCCCACCTCGATAGTATATGCCTAATTTCACAATAACATCTGTATTCAAAATGAGGTCAATCAATATGGCCTCCAAAAGATAAGAACGGTTATCCGCTTTTCTTGCCTGATTCAGTAATGATAATAGGGATGTTCTAGAAGATGTTTGTCGTGTTTAACGTGAACCTTTTAGTTCTAACTACTCATTTACCTCTTTTATTTATCTCAACAGTCATCTCAATGTTGGGATATCTTTCATACCTGGCGTCTCCCTTTCTGGGTATCAAGCCACCGGTCTTACACTTCACATTCTTGAAGGTCACTTCCTTCATCCAATTTTCCTAATTTCTTACTTCCTTGTCTCCTCAGTCTATCCGCGTCTCATTGTTTATCCTTCGAACTATCTCAATGTTTCCTCGAATCCTCCCAACTTAAAGGGGATAAAATATATGCATCTCTTATGCCTTCAACCGTCAACTTTAACTCATGGTGAATCACCCTCATCCTGACGATCATATACTTTTCTATTTCTATTAATATGAGTCTTTAGGGTTTCCTCATACCCAACTCCCTTATCATTCCTCAAACTCTGTTGCCTTTATATTCCTTTCCACTTCAATTCCTTTTTATTTTCCTTTCTCTTATCATTATTTCATGAACCAACACAACATAAGCATTGATTTCAAATATCCGGTCATTCTGGATTCGCGTCTTCAGAACGAATCTTAACAACTTTTACAGCTTAGATTCATAATTCATCATACTCGTCTGCCTTTGTTCTGGCTCTAAAGCTTTTACACTATCTCCATAACCTTGGGAAGTACTTTCCTGAAAACAATTGACTGAACTTAAATCAGTTTATTATAATCTCTTGCTCCGTGCCTTCCTTGGCCTTTCACCAGCGGGTGGTCTCTCTCTTAGGAGGGTAAGTGACAAAAACAGTCTTTTGTGATTCGTCAATCATTCAGAATCTCAAATGATTCCTCTATTTCCTTTAGCCAGGCTCTTGCCTCGACTGGGTCAACCTGTTCCTTGGAACTCTGAGAGCTTAGAGACTTACAGGTCCTGAAAGAATTTCCTATCGCATTGTTTCCTCAAGGTGGTGGTTGGGGATAATAGTCTAAGTTCTGTCTAGACAGGTCCATGAATTACCGTATAGGAGTACCGTCTCGGGTCTCCTTTCCTTACTCGACTTTCTGTTTCCTTAGTATGAAATGTTTCATCCTACTCCCCATAATTGGGGTCATCTTTTAATTTAAAATCCTCATTTTCCACTCCATTATGTCATGGGTTCCTTCTATCTTGATGGTGACCTCCCTGACTATCACGTTCAGGGTTTGCTCTAAATCTTATTCCTCAAACTATGGCTCTCATCTAAGTTCTCATCCTTACGCTCTTGAACTTTCGGAACCCAAATTCTATAGGAATACCTCATTATTCCCTTATCATCTTTCTCGGTATTAATCTCATATTTATTTGTTGGCTCTCTGCCTTCATTCATCACCTTTCTCTGGCACCGTATGCTCTTTTCCAATAATTCGGTCTCTATTGCAATCTCAAACAGCTTTTCGGTACCGGCTCCGGTTACCTTCACTACTATTTCCAAAATCTCTTATAAACTCTCCCAAAGACATTATCATCTTGAGTCTCTCCTTTTTACTAAGGGCATCAGCCACCACATTGGCTTTCCCCGAATGATAAAGAATCTCCCAATCATTATTCTTGATTAGCTCTAACTGCCTCCTCTGGCATATGTTGAGCTCTTTCTACGTAAAAATGTACTAGAGCTCCTATGGTTTGTGAATCTCGCACTTCTCTCCATACAAGTAGTGCCTCAAATCTTTAGGGCAAAACTATTGCCATGAGCCCAAGCTCATGGGTGGGGATATCGAATTTTATATTCCCTTAATTGTCTTGACGCGTACGCGATTACCTTGCTGTGCTGTATAAGAAGCACCCTAATTCCTTATGCGAAGCGTCACTACACTTCACAAAATCTCATTTTCCATCCGGCAACGCCAACATAGGGAACGTCACCAACCTTTGCTTCGGTTCTTAAAAGTTGTTCTCGCATTTCTCTGTCCATTCGAACTTCTCAGTCTTACGAGTAAGCCGTGTTAAAGGGGCTACTATCTTTACAAACTGGAACGAACCTCTGGTAGTGACCGGCCAATCCTACCTCTGGGAGTTGCCCTAACCATGGTCATCAATTCCTCAGTGGTCCTTTATTCATTCTTGTCAGGATCCTCCATGGGATCCTCCTCAACAACTATCCCTTCTAGGACAACATCCTCAACCGCTACATCCTCAATATCAACATCATCCGGTCCTGCATTAGGACACTCTATCGGATCCACAATCCGATCTCCAATTAGTAATAAAACATCATCGCGCTGTTGCTCCTCAACCTCAGGGTTCGGAGTCCCGCTACCATATACGATAACGAACTACGCTCCTATCACAATATTTATAAGGGTTCCCATAAGGGTTTTAGCTGTCAGTACTACGTTAGGTAGCCCGACTATGAACTTGGCAAGAGTTCTTATTATCTTAGTGAACTTATTATCTTAACGTCCCATCATCTCTGAGGTTTATAACACTTAGCTCTGATACCATTTCTGTAACACCCCCAAATCCGGGGTCGGGGATCCGGGTTGTCACGAGTTCCATTTCCCTTAATAACACCCACTCTTAATAAATAATCAACTACTCTGTACTGTGACCCCACAATAAACACACACACCACAAGTTATAGTCTCAGAGACGAATATCCAAAAATAATCACAAGTCGTTTTATTCCACAATTATATGCCAATACACCTTAAACAGGTTTCTGAATAAATTTACATTTCTTTGCCATTATTACAATTCATAAATATACATAATCTGATACATCAAAAGTTGAAAGCCTAGCCTATTGGTAGTTCCTACCTCAGCTACAGCGACATCAACGCCTATAGGAAGCTGCGGAACGTTTCCTATCCGCTCGCGAATTGGGAGCTTGGTCCTGTTCATCTTGTCTATCTGATGTTGTGTGATGAAAGAAGAAAGCAAGGGTGAGCAGCAAGCCCACCAAAATAATATGTATAATGATTAACAATATATGAGCCTTCTCATAGTACTCATGAAGGTCTTGGTCAAAAGAAATGAACCAAGATGATATCTCAATGCGATGAAGTCGCAAAATATTCAGTATATATATACATATATACTTTTCAAAATATTGGAAGTTCTCTTCCATGCATAATACACACAGAGTTCCAGTGTATAACTGTATAAAAATATCATTGCAAGGTGATCTCATATATCTAACCTTGTCTCAACATTTTTCTGAAAATCTTTGTCATGCATAAGATAATCATTTACTAGATATAAGTTTAAAAGATGAAGTTACAAGATACTCCAATATACTTATATCTTTTCCAAATACTACTTGAACTACCACCATTCAAGTTATAATTAGTTTCCAAAGTTCATCACATAGATGAGACTACAAGACCAGATTTGAATAGATTAAATCTTTAAAATATCATCAAAATAAAATGAAGTTACGAGATACTTCATTTAATGCAAATATCATTTTGAAAACTTGACCCTGCCAACACTCAACAATCGCCCAACCGTAGCCTTTCTATCGAAGTGCTCTGGGTAGTGTTGCAGAAATATCCAATTGGATGATGAACTCATTACGGGAGTTTGCCGCGCCAGGAAGACCACTTACGATGATCAGTCGTAGTAGTGCAACCCCACCATTTTCTACATGTAGAGGAGAACCTGTCGGATTTACTTGTCAACCGAACACTGAACTCCTAAGGAATGGACCGCCTTAGCGGAACTTCCAGGCCATTTGGGCCAATATAATAAGGCTGGGCCGGCGCCACTCGACCACTTACGCCACTCCTAGTTCAGATGAAATCCATGACTCTGAAACGTAAAGCTCGTTCTCCCTTTCCCCAAGTAGAAACTTGTTGATACGGCTCCACCAAGAAGTCGTATCTAGTTGGAAAGGAAAACTCACCGATATTTCCCAGGCGATGCCTGTTAATGAATTAACTTGTTCCAAGAATTTTACTTCCCGAGTGTTGGGTAAGTAATCAATTCATTTATCAAAACAGCAATCTTGTTGCGAATATAAAATACACCACAGAGCCGGATCCCTCAGGTTTTGAGCGAGTATTTAAATCCCCTTCGAAAGGAGGATCTTAAATATAAAAATGAGTTTTGGGATCCGCTCTAACATTTAAAAATCATTTTGAAGACTCGCAAAACATTTTTAAGAATGTTTGGAGTGATGATGATTTAACAAGGTAAATCAGTTCCAATATATTAGAAAATATCTGAATATTATTATTTAAGTAATATTCCCATAAAGAATAATCTTTATAAAAATAATTGAAGTAGAAGTTTTAAAACTTATACTTGAAATGAATATTAAATAACCAAAGATATACCTATACGAAAGTACTATCTTTATTTGAATAATCAAAAGTGAGTTTGATTATCGACACCTTATTCTTTAATAAAATAAAGAATATATCTCAGCAAATAATCGGAGTCATAGATCCTCAAATGAATATTTAAATAATATTCAATAAATAAAATAAGCTGAGTCATAAGCCCTCGAATGAATATTCGAAATAATATTCAATAAATAAATAAGCTGGGTCATAAGCCCTCGAATGAATATTATAAATAATATTCATTAAATAAAATAAAGGAGTCATACATCCTCAAATGAATATCCAAGTAATATTCAATAAATAATATAAAGGAGTCATAAGTCCTCGAATGAATATTCAAGATAATATTCATTAATAAAATCAAGTTATCGAATAAACCTTATTCGATTAATAGTTTTGAAAACTATAAACATATATATATATATATATAAATATATATATATAAAATCTACTCGGGATCCTCGACTCCCGGTTTTAGAAAATGTTTTCACCTTTGGGTCCCTATATTAAGGGTATATGCAAATTACTGCTATTCTCTAGCATATGTATTATCAACTGAACCAACAGATATATTTGGCAAGCATACGAAACAGGCATGCATATATATACCATATCAGCATGCTTCAATATATCGCAACATTTGCTAATTAACTAACATGCATCTATCGCAAGATAATGCATATACATATATACATCACAACAACAGTATAACGGATAGAAAACTTGCCTGAGCGACTTGGGGTGAAAAAAAAGCTCAGAACGAGTCTGGTAACCTATAAACAACAAGTAAGTTGGAATTAAACCAAAGTCACTTGTAAATCTATACTTTAACTAACTTAGACTCTAACGCTTGTTTTGCGCTTACTGATTTGCTTAAGTCACTCGGGTACCCTCGGCTCCACCATTTTTAATAATTTAACCTTTACGAGTTTTAAGGCGATTCCTTCGCGAGTGTCTTACCAACTGCCTAACACACTTACCATAAATGTTTCATACATTAATTAACCCTTTTTGGTCTTTAACCTATGTTTCAAAGTAAAGTGAGGGGAAAAGTTTCGTTCGCGAAACGCCGTTACTTGAAACGGTCGTTTCTCCTAAACCGTACATTGGAATCAAACGAACTACATATCAAAACGAAGCTCGTAACATGAACTATCTAAAAATGGCAATGGTCAAAATCTAGCAGGGTGTTCTCGGGACCAAATGTTATGAACAAAAGCAGTCTAAAGTAAATCGGACATTACGACGGCTATGTTTACGCGATTACCAATGTTTAAACTACTCCAATTAACCACCAACCAACTCATAACCATCAATAAAACAAAACTTTACCTAAACCATACCACATCAGTCCATAATCTCCAAGGTTTTCAACTCAAACAACCACAATCAAGACCTATGAACTATAATCAAGTTCAATTACCAAAACACTTCCAAATCAAACCAAACTACTAATAATCACAATCCATGCTTCTCATTTCACAAAACCAACCATTAAACTTACTAACAAATAAAGTAAAGGCTAGGGTTTGAAGTTTATACCTTCCTTGGGAGGTGTTAAGTTGCTAGGAAGCCTTAGGGAGCCTCCTACAAGCTTGATCTTTCCAAAGAAATCAAGAACACAAAGTTAGGCTTTGAAGTTTCTAAAAGTCCGATTTAAAGAAATGTAAAAATGAGGGTCTTACCATGATTATTTGGACGAGACTTGTGAACAAGAGTTGTAGGCCATCTCAATACCTTTCCAATGAGCTATAAAACACAATATTTGAGTGAGAAATGAAGGAGATATAGCAGGTCTTACCATGGTTCTGTTTTGGCCGAGAGCATGAAGAACAATGCCTTGGTTTCTTTTTGATTTTGATGAAAAATGATTTGCTTGGCTTGGTTGGTTTGATTTTTGTGTTTGTTTTAGTAAATTACCTAGTTGCCCTTGATTTTGTGTGGTTAAAAAGCCACCACATCTCCTTCCTTCCCATGTCATGCTTGTGTCATCCTCATGATGTCATCCTCCCCTCCTTGTCCTCTTTTCATTGGTTGGGTGACATTATTCTCTCTAATCCCTTTGATTAACTTCCTAATTGTTTGCCTAATGATCGCTGATCTGTTATACAGTTCGCTTAACTTTCGTTTTCGTTTATCGTTTGAGGGATCATATCCGGGATCTTATTACTTAGGTTCCCTTAACCTTTCTCAATATATTATATTCTTTTTTATGATCCTCTATTATAATCCTTTAATTTAAATCCTTTTATCCTGTTACCTTATACTCAATTCTTTCCGTATCTATTGGATTTCCGGGAAAAATCAAAGTGTTCGGATTTGGATTCTGACGATCTTTACATACACTTATATCACATATAAAGTACTAATAAAATCTCAGAATATCCATATCAGAACCCCTATATAGTGTGGCATGAAAAGTTTTCTCATTCAGCAAAAACACTATTCATAAGGGTTTCAAAATTTCCCAAAAATTGGGGTTATTACACCAACCTTTAGTACTTGACAAGCAATTAAACAACATGTGGTATCCTACTAGGCTTCTATCACATAGATAGATAGTCATTCGTCAATACCTCCCCTTCTGGAAGGGTTGTTCTTCTCAGCTTACATGAAATGAAAAGGAGAGAAAAGAACGAATTGAAGAGAACTGTATATATATAAAAAAATATACTGTCACAAAATATCTGGCTTGGAATCTACCTCTGAACTATAGAGGTTTGTTATAGGAGAACAAAACATATACGTATATATATCAACATTAAGTATTATAGCATCGTATTTCACATGCCTAAATATTTTTGCTATTCCGTCCATCATTCTATGGACCCATGCTCTTCCTCGAGCTTATATACAATCACCTTTGAAACTCCCTCGACATCGAAAATCGAATCTAGGATCTCAGTCTAAACATCATCGTTACTAGAATTCTATGCTTGCACCGCAACCTTCCTCGTATAGTAATACTACTCTCTATTGATAAGAAGGAATAAGTATTCAATAGGTAGATAATCTAATTAATTAGTCTATCAATGATAACTTATACACCACCACGACCCGATTAGTGGTACCCAATCTCAACATCCATTACACTACAACTCTCACGGTTGTAATTGGCTCATTATTCAAAGAATCGTTGATGCATTACTATAGTCCACCACGGACCTACTATAGTCATTCGTTTTCCATGAAGTCTTAATAACTAACCATACGGAGTCCATACATATCGTATCAAATCCTTCTAAGGAGGTAACATAATTACCATTTATGATTCATGAAGAACACTCCTGATCCTGACGTACATACATGACATGAAGCAGATAAAATTGCAGAAGAGTTTCAATCAAAGAAACAATAGCAGGTTAATACCATTCTTAACTATATGTCTATATTAGGAGACATGAAGCTCGAAGGTTCATTTAGTCCTTTTTGAAACATGGTCCTGGCTTATTCTCAAGATAGTTCCTTCTAAGATAGATAACCCACTCATGGGAATTACACCATTACCAAACTACTATTACGGTTGGGTATTGCACAGTCATCAGAAGGAATGTCAATCTTCCAAACCATAATAAAACCTTCACGACTTCAACCATTATCACTGTATTCCTCTGGCACGAGTGCCTATAATTGCTCTCTTGCACTTAGAGTGTCGGCCACCTCATTGGCCTTTCCTGATAGTAATAGTTCCTTATAATCAATGTCTTTTCAACCACCTTCAACTAAATTTTCTACCTCATTTCAATCACTGCTTATGTGAAAATGCTTTTCTTAAGTCCTGGTGAGAAAAAAAAATTATCACCATTTTTCCATAAGTTATTGCCTTGGTCATTAGAGGTTAACATTGTCACGACTGACTCTTGATCATACTTAGGACGTCTTTTATCTTGGGTCCTTCTTGCTTTAATAATTCTGACCTCCATTGGTTCAATCTATACTTCTTAGGGTTTAACACGTGCCCACCTGGCATTATTATAATTACACCATTTTTCCTTTATCAAAGTTTCTATTCTTGAGAACTTTGAAAATTACCTTTCTCCTTGTAAAACCTCTAAGGTTATCCTTAAATCGTTCCTCCTGTATTCCCTAGATACATGGCATATCAAAATACCATTTACTAATACTAGAACCATTGTCTATTTACTTCTGAAAAATTTTTCTATTGATCTTTAAAGGTTGTTGTTACTTTAGTTCTTCATTCCATACTACCCAAACTCATAATATCCCTATTAAGGGTGAAATGCCAACCTTTATGCATTCCCCTAGGGTTCATCTCAAGTTATCGAAGTTATATCCTTAATTCCACCTTTAAAAAGGTACTTGCATCCTTCCATGGATAAATCAAGTCATATATCCTTGATAGATTATCTTATTCAATCATTCCCACCTCGATAGTCTATACCAATTTCATGATAGCATCCTTATTCAAAATAAGTTCAATCTATATGGCCTCCAAAAGATAACAACGGTTATCCACTTTTCTTGCCTGATTTGGTAATGATAACAGGGATGTTCTAGAAGATATTGGTCGTGTTCAACGTGAACTTCTTCTTAATAAATCCTTATTTACTTTTATTGTTTATCTCAACAGTCATCTCAATGTTTGGATATCTTTCATACCTGGCGTCTCCCTTTCTGGGTATCATGCCCCCGGTCTTACACTTCACTTTCTTGAAGGTCACTTCCTTCATCCAATTTTCCTAATTTCTTACTTTCTTGTCTCCTCAGTCTATCCGCGTCTCCTTGTTTATCCTTCGGACTATCTCAAGGTTTCCTCGAATCCTCCCAACTTAAAAGGGATAGAATATATGTATCTTTCATGCCTTCATCCATCAGCTTTAACTCATGGTGAATCACTCTCATCCTGACGATTATATACTTTTCTATTTCTATTGCTACGAGTCTTTAGGGTTTCCTCATATCTAACTCCCTTATCATTCCTCCAACTCTATTGCCTTTATATTCCTTTCCACTTCAGTTTCTTTTTATTTTCTTTTCTATTACAATCATTTCATGAACCCACTACTCATTGACTTCAAACATCACGTCGTTCTGGGATTATTGTCATCAGAACGAATCTTGACAACTTTTATAACTTAGCTTCATAATTCATCATACTCGTCCGCCTTTGTTCTGGCTCTAAAGCTTTTACAGTATCTCCATAATCTTGGGAATTAGTTTCTCGAAAACAATTGACTGAACTTTAATCAGTTTATCATAACCTCTGGCTCCGTGCCTTTCTTGGTCTTTCACCAGCGGGTGGCCTCTCTCTTAGGAAGGTAAGTGACAAAAATAGTCTTTTGTGATTCGTCCATCATTTAGAATCTCAAATGATTCCTATATTTCCTTTAGCCAGGCTCTTGCCTCGACTGGGTCAACATGTTCCTTGGAACTCTGAGAGCTTAGCAACTTAAAGGTCCTGAAAGAATTTCCCACCGCACTGTTTCCTCAGGGTGGTGGTTGGGGATAATAGTCTAAGTTCTGTCTAGAAAGGTCCATAAATTGTCGTATAGGAGTACCGTCTCGGGTCTCCTTTCCTTACTCGATTTCTGTTTTCTCAATATGAAATGTTTCATCCTTCTCCCATAATTAGGGTTATCTTATACGTTAAAATCCTTGTTTTCCAATTCATTATGTTATGGGTTCTTTCTTTCTAGATGGCGACCTCCCTGACTATCACATTCAGGGTTTGCACTAAATCTTATTCCTCGAATTATGGCTTTTATCTAAGATCCTGTCCTTAAGCTCTTAAACGTTTGGAACCAAAATTCTGTAGGAATACCTCATTATTGCCTTATCATCTTTCTCGGTATTAATCTCTTCTCCAATCATTGGCTCTCTGTCTTCATTCATCACTTTTTCTTGGCACAATATGATTTTCTTTTCCCATAATTCGGGCTGTATTGCAATCTCAAACAGTTTTTCGGTACCGGCTCCGGTTACCTTCACTTCTATTTCCATTTTCTTAAAATCTCTTATCAACTCTCTCAAATACATTTTCATCTTGAGTCTCTCTTTTATACTAAGGGCATTAGCCACCATTTTGGCTTTCCCTGGATGATAAACAATCTCATAATCGTAATCCTTGTTTAGCTCTAACCACCTCCTCTGGTGCATGTTGAGCTCTTTCTGCGTGAAAATATACTTGAGCTCTTGGGGTTTGCGTAAACCTCGCACTTCTCTCCATAAAAGTAGTGCCTCCAATATTTAGGGAAAAACTATTGTCGTGAGCCCAAGATCATGGATGGGATATCGAATTTCATATTCCCTAAATTATCTTGACGCGTACTTGATTACCTTACTGTGTTGCATAAGCATGCACCCTAATCCCTTGTACGAAGCGTCACTACAAATCACAAAATCTCATTTTTCACTCGGCAACGCCAACATATGGGTCGTCACCAACCTTTGCTTCAGTTCTTGAAAGCTGTTCTCGCATTTCTCTGTCCATTCGAACTTCTCAGTCTTATGAGTAAGCCACGCTAAAGGGGCTACTATCTTTACAAAATTGAACGAACCTCCGGTAGTGACCGTCCAATCCTACCTCTGGTAGTTTCCCTACCATTGTTATCAATTCCTCAGTGGTCCTTTATTCATTCTTATCAGGATCCTCCACGGGATCCTCCTCAGCAACAATCCCTTCTTGGACAACATCCTCAACCGCTACATCCTCCATATGAACATCATTCGGTCCCTCGTTAGGACGCTCTATCGGATCCACAATCTGATCCCCAATATGTAGTAAAACATCATCGCGCTATTGCTCCTCATCCTCAGGGTTCGGAGTCCCGCTACCATATACGATAACGAACTACGCTTCTATCACGATATTTATAAGGGTTCCCATAAGGCTTTTAACTGTCAGTACTACGTTAGGTAGTCCGACTATGAACTTGGCAAGAGTTCTTATTATCTTAGTGAACTTATTATTTTAACATCATATCATCTCTGAGGTTTATAACGCTTAGCTCTGATACCATTTCTGTAACACCCCCAAATCCGGGGTCGGGGATTCGGGTTGTCATGAGTTCCATTTCCCTTATCAATACTTAATCTTAAAAGTCAACCAACTACTACGTACTATGACCCCACAATATACACACACACACACACCACAAGTTATAGTCTCAGAGATGAATACCAAAAATAACACAAGTCATTTTATTCCACAATTATAAGTCATTACACCTCAAAAGGATTTCTGAATAAATTTACATATTCTTTGCCATTATTACAATTCATAATATACATAAGTCTGGTACATCAAAAGTTGAAAGCCTAGCCTATTGGTAGTTCCTACCTCAGCCACAATGACATCAACGCCTACAGGAAATTGCGGAACGTTTCCTATCCGCTCACGAATTGGGAGCTTGGTCCTGTTCATCTTGTCTATTTGTTGTTGTGTGATGAAAGAAGAAAGCAAGGGTGAGCAACAAGCCCACCGAAATAATATGTATATTAATTAACAATATATGAACATTCTCATAGTACTCATGAAAGTCTTGGTCAAGAAGAAATGAACCAAGTTTGATCTCTTAACGCGACCAAGTCGCAAAATATTCAGTATATATGTACATATACTTTTCAAAATCTTGGAAGTCCTCTTCCATGCATAATAAACACAGAGTTCCAGTTTATAACTGTATAAAAATATTGTTGCAAGGTGATCTCATATATCTAACCTTGTCTCAACGTTTTTCTGAAAATCTTTGACATGCATAAGATAATCATTTACTAGATATAAGTTTAAAAGATGAAGTTAAAAGATACTCCAATATACTTATATCTTTTCCGAATACTACTTGAACTACCACCGTTCAAGTTATAATTAGTTTCAAAAGTTCATCACATAGATGAGACTACAAGACAAGATTTGAATAGATTCAATCTTTATAATATCATTCAAAAGAAATGAAGTTACGAGATACTTCATTAAGTCACGATATATATATCCATATATATATCTCTCATACATTTCCTGAAAACCTCTGTCGTGTAAAGTATGAACAGAGTTGCAATATCCAATGAATTTGGTAAGAAAAGAATTTTGGCATAAACCTGATATCTTGCTGATCAGGCAAAGATACCAATAAGTAACATTTTCTACTAGTAGATGGATGAATCCCCCACCGGTCATCACCCTGGCCACATAAGGACCTTGTGTTGGACCGTCACCCGGCCTCTTACGCGTTGATGGACTGCCACCCAGTCACTTACACTTTGATAGACCGTACCCCGGCCTGTCGCTTATGCCGACTCAATTAGATGGACTTACTTCCCGAACGTTGGGCAAGTAATCAAATTGTTTTCTCAAAACAGCAACCACGTTGCGAATGTAAAATACACCACAGAGCCGAATTCCCCAGGTTTTGAGCGAATATTTAAATCCCCTTTTAAAAGGAAGATCTTAAATATATAAAAATGAGTTTTGGGATCCGCTCTAACTTTTAAAAATCATTTTAAAGACTCGGAAACACTTTAAAGAGTGTTTGGAGTAATGCTGATTTAATAAAGTAAATCAGTCCCAATATATTAGAAAATATCTGAATATTATTAAATAATATTCCCATAAGGATAATCTCTATATAAATAACTTGAAGTAGAAGTTGTAAAACTTATACTTGAAATGAGTATTAAATAACCAAAGATATACTTATACGAAAGTACTATCTTTATTTGAATAATCAAAAATAAGTTTGATTATCGACACCTCATTCTTTAATAAAATAAAGAATATATTTCAGTAAATAATCGGAGTCATAGATCCTCAAATGAATATTCAAATAATATTCATTAAATAATATAAACTGAGTCATAAGCCCTCGAATGAATATTCAAATAATATTCAAATAATAAAATAAACTGAGTCATAAGCCCTCGAATGAATATTCAAAATAATATTCAATTAATAAAATAAAAGGAGTCATAAGTCCTCGAATGAAATATTTGAAATAATATTCATTAAATAAAATAAAAGGAGTCATAAGTCCTCGGATGAATATTCAAGTAATATTCATTAAATAAAATAAAAGTTATCGAATAAACCTTATTCGATTAATAGTTTAGAAAACTATAACAATATGTATATATATATATATATTTAAATATATATATATATATATATATAATATACTCGGGAACGTCGACTCCCGGTTTTAGAAAATGTTCACCTTTGGGTCCCCTATACTAAGGGTATACACAACTACTGCTTATCTCTAGCATAGGTATTATGCAACTAATAAGCATTTGAACCAACAGATATATAAATCATGAATACGGAACAGGCATGCATATATACCATATCACATGCTACAATATATCGCAAGAATTTGCTAATAACAAATATGCATTTATCACAAGATCATGCATATACACATATACATCACAATAACAGTTATACGGGTAGAAAACTTGTCTGAGTGTTCCCGGATAGACTTAAGCTTAGAGTGGGTCTGATAACCTATGAACAACAACATAAGTCAGAATTAAACGTCGGTCGCTTAAGAAACTAGACTTTAAGCAATTGAACCTTAATGTTCGCTTGTGGTCGCTTCTACGCTTAATGATTCGCATAAGTCGCTCGAGTACCCTCGGCTCTACCATTTTTAATAAATTAACTGTTACGAATTTTAAGGCCATTCTTTCGCGAATACCTTACCAACTGACTTATACACTTTACATAAATGTTTCATACCTCAATTAGTCATTTAAGGTCTTTAACCAATGTTTCAAAGTAAGGCGAGGGGTAATGGTTCGGTCGCGAAGCGCCGTTACTTAAAACAGTCGTTTCTCCTAAACCGTACATCGGAATCAAGCAAACCACATATCAAAATGAAGCTCGTAATATGAACTATCTAAACATGGCAATGGTCAAAATCTAACAGTGAGTTCACCGGTCCTGATGTTAAGAACAGAACAGTTAAGGAAAATCGGGCATTATGACGTTTATGTTTACGCGATTTCCAATTTAATTAACACTCTAAATTTTCATCAATTCACTCACAACCACCAATAAAACAATATTCAACCATCATATTACAAACTCAGTCCCCAACTCCAAATTTTACCAATATATCCAACCAATCAAAGACCCAATATTCAAAACCAATACAAATCCACCAAAACTACTTATAATCAAAGATCAAGCCTTAATACTAACAATGCTTCAATAAAACTTAATGGAATCATAAAATCAAAGCTAGGGTTTGAATTTGATACCTTCCTTGGTAGGTGTTAAGTTGCTAGGAAGCCTTACGGAGCCTTAATCTAACCTCCTACAAACTTGATCTTTCCAAAGAAATCAAGAACACAAAGTTAGGTTTTGAAGTTTCTAAAAGTCAGATTGAAAGAACTATCAAAACGATGATCTTACCATGCTTATTTGGACGAGACTTTTGAACAAGAGTTGTAGGCCATCTCCATACCTTTCCAAAGAGCTATAGAACATACTATTTGAGTGAGTATTGAAGGAGATATGGTAGTTTGAAGTTGATGCTCTGGTTTTGGCCGAGAGCTTTTGTTTTTGGAAAACAAAAGTCAACTTCTAATTTGTGTTTTGTGATTTGTTTTGCCTTGGATTGGTTGTTTTGTTTTTGTTTAATTACCTTTTAACCATGTAAAATTGTGTGGTTAATAATCAACCACACTTCCTTCCTTTTTGGTCATGCATATGTCACCTTCCCATGTCATCTTGCTACACTTGTCTCCTTCTTGTTGGTGTGATGACATCATCCTCCACTAACTCTTTGATTAACTCCTAATTACTTGGCTAATGACCGCTGATCTGTTATACGGTTCGCTTAACTTTCATTTTCGTTCATCGTTTGAGGAATCATATCTGGGATCTTATTACTTGGGTTCCCCTAAACCTTTCTCAATATTTTATAATTCTTTTATGATCCCCTCTTATAATCCTTGAATTTAAATCCTATTTATCCTGTTACCTTATACTCAATTCTTTCTGTATCTGGTGGATTTTCGGGAAAAATTGAAGTGTTCGGATTTGGATTCTGACGATCTTTACATATACTTATATACCACATAGAGTACTAATAAGATCTCAGAATATCAATAAAGAACTGCTATATAGTGTGGCATGAAAAGTTTTCTTATTCAGCATAATCATCAAAATCACTATTCATAAGGGTTACAAAAAGTCCAAAATTTTTGGGGTTATTACACTTTCTATATGAAGGGGTCTTTTATTTTTTGATACATGATGTGTAAGGGGGGATGGTGACTAATTACTGGGTTATGATTTGACCATATATTATAGCAGTAACTTAGCTCTGCCATGTTTGCAGTCTCTTTGTTTTTAACTAACTTTGGTGTGAAGGGAGAGCTAGAGGTAGACAAAAATGTTTCTCTGATCACATTATAGATATATATTGCACAGCCACTAATTTGTACAATATCAAATACATGCATAGCCTTCTGTTTAATGACCTCCATCAGTTGTTGCTCTGTCTACCCTTGAAATCCATCTAGCTACATAGATAGCTAGACCTCCTACTATTGCATATTTTCATTTTTTCATAATGCATGTCTTTTTTTCCAAATGCCTTGCACAAGAAATGGTACCAGACCAGTTGCTTATTAGTATACTTTGGGTCTTATGAAACTACCTTTTTATTTATACTAACTCAAACTAATAACAATTTCTTCTTGCATGAAAATGTGGCATGTAAAAAAACAAGTTAAAATTGGTTTGAAGAAAAGAAATACAACAAGGAGTGTAAACTGGAATACAAAGGTTGCTTATGATCTTGACAACTGGAATCATGTTGATCGCTTTCATTTCAATGCTTAGGTAATACGTTTTTCTTGATGTTTGTGTTATTAGTAATCGTTATATGTCAGGGATAGTCAACTAAGACGTGTTATATGTCAGGGATTAGTTAATTAAGACAACTGGAATCATGTCTTGAATGCAGGTGGCAACAAAGATGTGGAGATTCTTTTGTATACCATGGTTATAAAAACTGACTTGATACCTTTTGGAATTGGAATAGTAGGTGTAGTGTCTATTTCATACACCCCACACCTTAGTTCTATTTACGTTTCTGTGTGCCTGTAAATTTAAATTATATTTAACTGAAAATGGCACCCAGACCGAGAATGATACATCAAACATGACAGTGAGTCTGCAAATGGTATATATGTCATTGCATATTATGTGGAACATTGTTGTTAAAGAACCATATTGGTGTCTCGATGCCATGGCGATATGGTGTGTCAATATAATTTAAATGGAACTTGATCGAATATATTCATAGTGAATGAGGAAATTGGACTGTTACAGTGTTACTGAGAAACAAGAAAAATGGTACACCCTTGCTGCTAACTTTTTTATTTAAAGCTATCTCAAACAGAATTAGCCCTAGTAATATGAACCTTGTCGGTAGTAATTACGAGTTATTCAAGGTATGGCTGTTAATGCAAGTTTAATGTATATATATATCCCTTTGTTTCCATTTTAAAATATCTCTTCCTAGTTTGTACTTGAATTCATATTTTTTTATGTTGTTGCAGAATAAGAAGATAAACTGTGATGATTTTGTGAAAAGGCTGAGGATTATTGCTGGAGATGCATTATTGAGGTTAGCAATTTTAAAGTATTTAAGCATATTCGCTGGAGATGCATTGCTGGAGATCCATTGTTGGCTTTCAGATTTAGCAATGTTTAAAGTGAGTTCTAAGAGACACATAGGGCATGTATATCCTACCGACCATTGTACATTTACGGCGCTTGTTTACTTATATATTTATTTTAGCGTGAAAGCTAATTTTTTTAAGGTATCCATTTGAGTAATAAAATTTTCAATGTAAAATGCACTTTATTTTGATGATGATAATGGACAAACTATGTATTTAAGCATGTATTCAAATCCTATTATTTCCTTAGTCTACCTGATTGCAAGATCCGTATATTTGATGTATGTTAGTTACAAAAGCAATTGGACATCACATTTAAAGAAGAAAAGCTGATGTCAAAAAAGTTAATGTACATCATTTTAAGGTAAAAAATTGATGTCAAAGAAATCCAGGTTCAAGTCTAAATGAGAAATAGAAATCACTTTGTTTAAAATAAAACTGATGTCTATGTGACAGTATACACATCACTTTTAACCAAAAACCACTGATGTCAAACAACATAATGTACATCAGTTTCAGACAAACAACTGATGTCAAAGACTAACATATTCAAGTCTAAATGAAACATAGACATCACTTTATTCAAGAAAATACTGATGTTTATATGCTAAAATAGACATCACCTTTCAGTGAAGAAACAGATGTTTAATACACCATTTTACATCACCCTTATGAAAATTTTTGTCTCTTTGTGATAAAAAACATAGCTCATTATATGTTTAATACATAGACATCAGTTTTTTAACCAGAATGGATGTCTAAGCTTGCATAGACATCGGGTATTCACCGATGTCTAGAATAGAAATCACCGACATCAACATCGGTTGGTTAACAGCATAGACATCGGCCAAAAACCGATGTCTATGGACTTTTTTCTTGTAGTGGGTGCTGGTACTCTATTGAAGAACTCCTTTTGTAGTACATCTACAGGAAGGCGGTGTCCGTGGTCAGAGACCTCCAGGGGTATGCCTGGACGGAAGGCCTCCTCTTGTAGTCAATGAGTGTCCTCATTGGGGATACGGGGTGAACTTGGTGTGTGCTTTGGGAGCTCTGTCTCTGTAGTCAACGGGTGTCCTCGTTGGGAGATTTTGGAGTATCCTGCACTTTGCACCCAAAAGCTTGGGATCACTTGTCCTGTAATTTGGTAGGGGATTCTTATCAGGGGACAAGGATGCGTCCAACATTTGGGGTGAACCACGGCTATACCTACGTCCACAGACTAGAGAAATAGCTGGTAGCGGAGGGTTATCCTTGGTAAGGAAGATGCCTTATCCATGAAGTCTCGAAGCCGCGGACGAGCCTTGGGCCTCATCGGCAGACATTCCTAAAGCTAGTAGAAGACGGTTTCCAGTGGGTTTCCCATTGAGCCTTGGGACAAGAGATCTAAGCATGTTAGGTTTCTTGTTCCCCAAGAACTATGTTGGCTTGATTCCCTATAAATAGGGATACGTATGCAAATTGCAAGGGGTGAGAAGCGAGAGCGCAAAGGAGCCACCACTAACCCTAAGCAATCTCTGCCACCAATAATCTCAAACACCAAACACTGTTCATCAAATCCGATGATTACTGTTCACGTTTTCTGACAAAGAACCATTGTCACAAATCTTGTTTTCGGCTACGATCCTCAAACTTTATTGCTCCCAAATTCCTCCGTCAACAAATTGGCGATAGAAGGAGGGGGTAATCAAGATCTGCATCTAGGAGGAAAGATGTCTCAATACCGTGATGGAAGTTTTTATGATGGAAGTTTGTATGATGGAAGCTTTGAAGAAGAATCTGATCATGGCTATGACCGCCATGAACCCTACGTTCCACCTATGACTGATCGCCCCACTCCAGATGTTGGAGGTCAACCGCCTATGCTGATTAGTAATACTGACTTACTGGAGCAACTATATCGTATGGGAGATGATTTGAACGGTTTTGACTCAAGGTTGAACACCGTGGAGCGACGCAAGACCAGAAGGGGCCTTCACCATAATCGTACTGATCACGCACCAAGGAAGGCTCCCGTGACTGATAGAGATGCCTTAGCCGGTCACGGCCGAACTGAAGTTGGATGTGTGCCAATAACCCCGCGACTTCTGAACTATTCCAATGACGTAACCCCCATCATCGAACTTGTGGAGGAGGATGCTGATGGTCGAGAAATACTGCGGGCAGATAATCGGGGAGTTACTCACCCGTACCGGTCCGAGTGTAGTCTTGAGGAACGTCGATAAGCGGAGTCCATTCTGGAGAATGAATAGTGAGGCTTCACAGCTTTAAAGGATTTCTTGAGGATCCGCTTGGGCGACGATGATCTAAGGATGTTGCTGCTGGAATGGCAAAAAGAGGTTGATCACGGAGATATGATGCCCCATGGTACAACGCGTGTGCCCCTGAATTCTTATGAGAATCGGGAGCGACACCGGGATCATGAGAGAGCTCCTCCCCGCGGATCGTTGGACCGGTTTGGTCGAGGATGAATAGGAAGGTGTTGGAATAAAAGCTCTTGGAAAGCCAGCTCAAATCAGTAATGAAAAAGAAGAAGTCGGATTTTTATGCAGGAGGTCAGCGCGCCCGCGTTGTGATAGCGCGCGCCCGCGCCCAAAGTCCAGAAACTCTGTGCGCCCACGCTGGTCAAGCGTGCCCGTGCTGGTCAAGCGCGCCCGGGCTGGTCAAGCACGCGGCCACGCCAGGTCGAATTCAAAGAATCCTACTTCTACTCTGATTTTGATCCAGAAGACTTCTACTCTGCATGGGACTGCTATATGTATATAATTAAGTTCATTTTTCAGAAGGGACACACCAGAGCACAAGGAGAAGGAGTAAAGAAGACCATTTTAGCATAATTCAACCAAGGCGAAGAAGACCTAGTTTTAACTTGTGATTCTTTGTTTAAGTTGTAACGTTGGATGCTAGTTTTCTTATTCTTGAACATATACTCTTGTGTTATAATTTGTTTATTATTCGTTTATAAATACTACATTTATTATATCATGCTTTCATCGGAACCCACGTTGATGATGACTCCGATTATGGGCTAATCGTTATCGTGGGGTTCTAGCGGATTTATTTATGAATTTCTCTAGTTAATTTGTTTCGATGCCTTAGTGTGTGGTGATTGTATGATAACCTAGTATTGGTTGCACGTATTCGTCTTATGAGCGTCGCGAACTTATAAGATAGTATTTTAATTCTTAATGAAGCGAAAGTGAATTTAAGGATTTAGAACTTGCCATGCTAGCATAGGTTCATGTATTATTGATATGCATGATTCGTAGGTAATTTTAACCATCTTACTTGCCTTATGTAATCATGATAGATAACTTGTTCGTTAAACCGTTATGTTGTCAAATTCTATAGACATATAAGGTCTCAATATAATTGGTGTCTATTCGGTATCTATATATTTTGCGGATGTCTGGTAGTATGGTATTCATACAACGAAAGTTGGTGTTTATCAGTTTCGTGTTATCTGATTAGTGTCATCACCATTATATGCTAAGGTCAAGAATGAAAAGACTATTGAATGAAGTATTTTATGAAGTTAGAATCCCATGTTTGTCATATATATTATTCAACCATTCTTATTCTCTTAATTATAATTGTTAGTTTAATTCTTTGTTATAAAATAATCTCAATTTGTTAATCATCGTAGCATTGAATAACAGCCATATAATTGTTGCCTAAGTGCATAAATTAACGTAAACCAGTCTCTGTGGGAACGAATCTGATCTATATCTTATACTACTTGCGAACGCGTATACTTGTGTGAATTTTAGCGCGTGTTTAGCAACTAACAGAGGTCAAGGAGAAAATCTAAGGGGAAATCAAGGTCGAAACCCAGAAGTGATTGTGATACCTGAGGATGCCCAGAACACCAACCAACAACAAGCTCCTCTAGGTGGAGATCAGGCAGTAGTACCTCCACCTCATCCCCAAGGTCCAGAGCCTCACATGCAAACTATCCCAGCTGCTCAACCACTTGGAAGGCAGAATGACTGCCACTGCCGAAATTCCCTCCCCATTCTCTGTGAAAGTAAGAGAAGCGCAGTTACCGGTCGGATATCATAACACTACTAGCAATCTCTATTTTCATGGAAGTTCGGCTCAGATTTCTCGAAGCATTTGCAGGGGAAAGACCCGGCTACTCTGGCGGACGTCTTTCCTTTGGCGGAATCATTTAAGGCCATAGAACAATCTCTGGCAGAGGTACAACCGACTTCGCAACGAGTTAGAGAGGCAGAGCAAGGAAAAAATACAGATCTCCAAGCCCAAGATACTGAAGGGATAGTCGAAGCCCGAATCGAGTAAATGGCATGACTACAAGGAGGGAATGGAGCCCTCCCTCAAGCTATGATAGCAGAATGGGCAGATACACATCTTTAATCATATCTATTGAACACATCTTTGAGGTAAACAAAATTAGAGGGATGTTTAGAAAACCTGAGGCTCTGTCATCTTGGCAAAGCAAAGATAAAAAGAAATATTGTGAATACCATGAGTCATCCGGACACAATATATATGAGTGTCGACAACTAAAGGATGAGATCGAAGCCCTTATCAAGGAAGGATATCTTGGCAAATGGGTGGTGAAGGAAGTTAGGAGGCATAAGGACGGAGCCAACAGAATAAAGGAAGAAGGAAGTCGAGCCCCTCCGGGGTCGAACAATGAAGCTCTGGAAGAAAATAAAATTTTCAGGGATGGCAGCATCCGAACTATCTACGAAGGAGATCCTGGGATCGAATGCAGTAATAGAGCCTTGGCAAGGTATGCAAGCGAACCCTGTTCAGACATCTGATCGACATTCATAGGGTGGAAACTCGGCCACCCAAACTATTTAAGTGCGAGTCCATGGACATCACCTTCAGGGAAGCAGGTGCCCGGTGGGTACATCACCCTTACAATGATGTACTGGTCATTTCCATCCAGATCGGGACCAAGAATATTCATAGAGCCTTCGTAGATAATGGAAGCTCGGAAGACATCCCCTCTACAGTACCTTTAAAAAGATGGGGCTACCTGATCGGGATATGTCGGGAGAAGATTCTTGGGTCTATGGCTTCTCTGGCACAGGAGTTAGAGTTATGGGATCAATTCGATTGCCGTATACCTTGGGGGAGAGTCCCTTGTCCGTGACAAAGATGCTCGAGTTCAAGGTTCTAAATCAGGAGTCATCCCACAATGTGCTGCTAGGACGACCTTTTCTTAAGAAAATGAGGGTCATCACTTCGATCCACCACCTTACTATCAAGTTTCCCACCCCAAATGGTGTGGTAGCATAAAGGGCTCTCAATGTGACTCTCGGGAATGTTACAGGCAAGCCATGAGGGGCTTTAGGAGAAAGGATGCCCACATCGAAGATGCATCAGATGATGAGCGAGAGAAAAGTATCGAACAACCGATCAAGGAAATTCGAGTCCATTACTATATCGAGCAAGAAAATAAGCGCCCATCTGAATTGCCTCCAGTGATGTTGTTCTTAGAATACACAATCAGGATTGAAATGTTGGAGGAAGAAGAGCCCCCATATGACATAGTCCAAGAAAATTTCAACGGGGAACGGCTCGAAGAAAGATTTGATATCTAACAGAGACTTGGACAAGATGTGCATAAGGTAGATGCCCCTCTCCTTGAGGGCGCGCCCTTATCCTCAGGAAAATCAAAGGAAGTTGATTCCCCTATGACACAGGGAACGCCTTCTAAAGAAGTTGATGCTCCTCTCTTAGAGGATGCGCTTTCTCTGCAAAATGATGAGGATCGTAATCAGCTCGACTTAGATCCACGGATACCGATGCCAGCGAAAAAGATGGGGCCAATGGAAGACACAATTGAAATCCCTGTTGATGAAAAAGATCCAAGTAAAGTTCTGAGAATTGCATCTTAGTTGGCTCCAAGATTGAAATAAGGGCTTTAAATATTTCTCTTGGCAAACCTTGATGTATTTGCGTGGAACCATCCGGATATGGTGGGAATTGACCCAAAAGTTATGTGCCATCGCTTGAACATCGATCTCAATCATAAGGGGATCCGGAAAAAGTGAAGGGTTGTAAGTGGAGAAAGAGCTGTAGCCTTGGCAGAAGAAGTAGATAGACTCTGGGATGTCGGTCTAATTAGAGAATCTTTTTACCCAGATTGGTTGGCAAATCCGGTGTTAGTGAAAAAACCTAACGGTAAGTGGAGAACATGTGTGGATTTCACCGATCTGAACAAAGCATGTCCAGAGGATAGATTCCCTTTGCCAAGAATTGACCAGTTGGTCGATGTTACGGCAGGACATGCCATGCTGAGTTTCATGGATGCATACTCTGGTTATAATCAAATCTCCATGTACGAGCCTGACCAAGAGCACATCTCTTTCATTATTGATAGAGGGCTCTATTGCTACATTGAAATGTCGTTTGGTCTGCTCAATGTTGGGGCCACTTATCAAAGATTAGTGAACAAAATGTTTAAGACGCAAATCGGGAAGACGATGGAGGTGTACGTGGATGATATGCTTGTAAAATCTAAGAGGGCGGAAGATCACATAGCAGACTTAGATGAGATGTTCCATATCCTTAGAAAATATAGGATGAAGCTGAACCTCAAAAATGTGTATTTCGCGTGGAAACAGGAAAATTCTTGGGGTTCATGGTTAACCACCTAGGGATTGAGGTGAACCCGACAAAAATCAAAGCTCTGTTGGATATGAAATCTCCCACCAGTGTTAAGCAAGTGCAAAGTTTGACGGGAAAGATTGCGGCTTTGAATAGATTTATTTCTAAGTCTTCAGATAGATGCAAAGAATTCTTTAGGTAAACTAAAGGGATGGGGAAGGATTTCGTGTGGACCTCGAATTATGAAGAGGCTTTTTTGAAAATCAAGGAGCAGCTAGGAAATTCTCCTATGTTGGCCAAGCCGGAAGATGGGGAAACGTTGATTCTTTACTTGGCAGTATCAGAATACTCCGTTAGCGCGGTATTGGTAAAAGAGGAAGGAAGTCACTAATCATCCGTGTACTACGTGAGCAAAAGGTTGCTAGATGCAGAGACTAGATATACCAGCATGGAGAAATTGGTGTACGCCCTTATCCTTGCGGCACGAAAATTAAGGTCGTACTTCCAAGAACACCGAATAGAGGTCCGCACCGCTTATCCTCTCCGGCATATTTTACATAAACTGGAATCATCAGGAAGAATGTTAAAATGGGCGATAGAGTTTGGATAATTTGATTTGGAATATTGCCCTCGTACAGCGATCAAGGGACAAGCGTTGGCTGATTTCATACTTGAGTTTGACTCTGAAGTAGAAAATAAGGCTATAGTGTTGGCAGAACCTTCCTCAAAAGGGAATCCTCCTATTAACGTGAGAGAAGAATTCTCATACCCTTGGTGGATCTTGCATGTTGATGGGGCGTTGAATAATAATGGAGCAGGTGTCGGGATTGTTTTGATCATCCTGGAAGGGCATCATTTGATGAGTTCCATCCACTTCATATTTTACGTCACTAACAACGATGCTGAGTATGAAGCATTAATCAATGGTTTGAAAATAGCTTTGGAAGTGGGGGTTGTGAACTTGATCGCTCGGAGTGACTCAGAGTTAGTGGTAAACCAAGTCAATGGAGGTTTCCAAGCACGAGGACCTTAGACAGAGTTATATATGAGATGTGTGTAGCGTCTACTGGAAAAGTTTAGAAGTGTCAGGCTAGAGGGACTACCAAGAGAAGAAAATAGCAATGCAGATGCCTTGGCAAAGATGGGGTCGCAAATGGACATCGTCCAACTTAGGCAAATTCCTTTGGGGATCCAAGAAATCCCAAGTATTCCGGAAGTAGGAGTGTTCCAGACATAGGGGATCCCATAAGAAAATTGGATGACCCCCATTCACAACTATATTCAAATGGGAGCTTTTCCAGAAGATAAGCTACAGGCTCGACGCCATTGCTACCAGGCTGCGAAGTATGTGGAATATGATGGAGTATTGTATAAGAGAGGGATTAACTAACCAGTTTTATATTGTATGGATCTGGCAGAAGGGAATTATATTCTTAGGGAGGTGCACAAAGAAATTTGTGGTAATCACTCGGGGGATGGTTTGTTGGCATTGAAAGTCCTCAGATAAGGATATTACTGGCCAACCATGAAAGAAGATGCCTTTAAGTTTGTTCGGGCTTGTGATCGTTGCCAATGATTCGCTAATTATTCCAACGGCCTGGCAACATCTATCACGTCACTGGAAAGTCCTTGGCCTTTTTCCATGTGGGGCATTGACCTCATTGGAGAGTTGCCCAAGGCCAAGGGGGGTGTGAAGTATGCGGTAGTGCTTGTTGATTATTTTACCAAATGGGCGGAAGCTATGCCACTGGCCACGATCACGGCAAAGAAAATAAAAGACTTTATTTTCAACTCCATAGTCTGCAGGTTTGATATTCCATATAAACTCATCTCAGATAATGGAAAGCAGTTTGACAGTGAAGAGCTAAGGAAGCTTTGTGAAGACTTGAACATCAAGAAAGTCTTCGTTGCGGTCTACCACCCGCAAAGCAATGGTCAGACAAATGCCATAAACAAGATTATCAAACACACTTTAAAGGCTAAGTTGGAAGAAAAGAAGGGAGATTGGCCGGATGAGATGCCCGTGGTCCTTTGGTCCTACAATACGACTCCTAGCTCGACCAAGGGAGAGTCCCCTTTTTTGCTAACGTACGGGTATGAGGCTATGGTCCCCGTAGAAGTAGGAGCTGGATCTCTGCGAAGGGATTTGTTTGTTGAGAAAAGTGCATAAATTAACCAGAGGCTCCACTTGGATTTGCTGGACGAAGCCAGAATGAACTCTCGGTTGAAACTTATCAGCAGAGAATTGCAAGGTATTTTAACAAGAAAATGAAGTCTGTGCCCTATAAGGTGGGATATATTGTGTTACGAAAAGTCATGCAAAATACCAAAATAGCTCAGCATGGGGTGCTTGGAACTAAGTGGGAGGGACCAAAGAAGGTCAAGGCTATACTTTGGAAGGGAACCTATCGCTTGGAAGATTTAGATGGCAAGTTATTCCCCGGGCTTGGAATGCTGAACATTTACGAAAGTATTATCAGTAGGGTGTGGCTTTGGCCCCCTCATTTCTATGTTTAATTCCTATGTAATAGACTAGTAGCAAATAAATTCCTGCTAGCTTAGGGGGTAGTATATATGAGCATGAACCTTAGAACTAACAGAAGGATAAAATTTTCAAATAATTTCCCCACAGAGCATAGTAGCCATGGGACTGGTGTAATTTGTGCACTAGAGCGCATTATCAATAAAAGAAAAAAGTTGCTTCAAATTGCTTTGTTTGCTTGACATATAAAACTATCAGACAAATTTCCTTCATAATAAAGAAAAAGTTATGTGTGATACACCAACAAAAGATATCCATGCTATGATATGACAGCAGAATTCCATTATTGTAGTAATAAATATACCCTCTAGATCATAAGTTGTAAAATCTCCTATCTAAGAAAACCTGTGAAAAATCGGAGACGCGCCCTATGGTAAGGTGTGCCCAATTGAAGAATTATTAATTCATGATCAGGATGCAAAGACGTGCCTCCATAAAAAGACGCGCCTCAAACTTCTATACACTTAGAAAAATCTCGTCAAAGCAAATAATAAAAGTGTGTGGTTGTCTAGGAAAAGCTAAGGCAAAAAACCTAAATAAAACAAGGCGCGCCCTAAAGGTAGAGACACCTTGATATTTTTTCCTTGAAGAAATGTTTATTTTTAAGACAAGTCTTATTCATCAAGGCGCGCCATCGATTTAGTACTTAGAAACTTTTTGCAGAAGATCTACTCTAATATGCTTGCAAATAAATGAAGATAAATGAAACTTTACCATAGTCACACTACAAATAAAAGAGTAGAAAAACATATAGTCATATAACTTTGCACAATATCAAAAGAGGGCTGGCACCTCAAAGTATTTAGAAAGAAAGAAATCATTAAGGGCGCGCCCTCGGCGTTTTCAGTTGGAGGAGCAGATTAAAGAGGAACCGTGGGATCAACTTCAGGCGCGTCCTTAGAGGCCTCATCAGTAGGCACGCCTTCAGTCTCTTCCTCCAACCCAAGCTCTACCCTTCTTTCCTTGATCTCTGCAGCATGTTCCCTTTTGAACTCCACCATCTCAGCTACTGTCTCCTCCCCAAACTTCTAAAAGGTATAAACAGGATCATTGGCCACAAACCCAACCCTGTAGAAGTGAAAGCCATTGGAAAAGCCTCATCTTTGTTCTCCTTCTTTTCCTCAGGCCACCCTTCCTTCTGCTACTCTTCAAGATATTCAATCCTCAGATTGGCTCCTCCAAGCTCAGTATGGAGAGAGGTAGCTTTTTTGTTGGCAATTTCAAGCTGGGAAGTCAGGTTAACCACCTCATCCTTGAGAAAGGAAATTTCAGAATCCTTAGCTTTGATGTCCTTGGAGTGTAGAAAGTCCTTGTCCTTTAGGGTGTTCTGCAAGATATTGTTATCACCTTGTAGCCTCTCAAGGCGCGCCCTTTCTTCCAACAACTTGTCCACTACTTGGTTAGAATGGATGAACAGCTGGCAAGAAGCCTTAATAGAAGCCCTGGTAGCATCCTCCAAACTCATGGCCCTCCACCGCTCCACTTCCTCATCTGTAACATGTAGGGAGCCCAATGGGCCAAGGCAGCAGAAGACCCTGAAGGCACGCCATCTGTCCTGAGTTTTTTGGGCGCGCCCTACTTCTCTGTCAGATCAATAATGGGCCTTTTATGGACAGGGGCAGATTGAGGAACATAAGTTGGAATAGGTGTAGATGTTTGGGCTTTAGGAGCATCTTTCCTTGGTTTGGGTTTGGGTTTGTCTCCAGGTTGCGCCCCGAATGATTTGGGAATCTTTGTAGGAACCATTTCTGCATAAAACAAATGAATGATGTTAGTGGACGCGCCTAAATAATACGTATACTGAAGATGGCAAGTAAGAAGAAAAAAGTAGATACAAGTGTCAAAAACTAGACTTAAGAAAGAATTATAAAGCATCATTCAAGGTAACACGAAGGCGCACCCTTTAACCTTCATTATATCATGACAATATAGGTACATAATAGTGACAAGTGAAAGTGCATGTGTGGCAATAGTAAGGCCACATCCAATTGGCAAGTGTTGTTCCAAACCTGTGGGGATCTCATCACTCATGGGAATGTCACCCAGTAAAATGCTATCATCTAGCTATTCCTCTTCTTCATCATTGTCTACGTCAACAGTACGGGAAACAGGGTTGCCTTTCCTAAACTTTATAAATTTACATTTTACCCTAACTTGATCAGATAAAATTCCCGCTCGCATCAGATTATTCCTGGTAACCAAGGTTTTTAAATTCCATCTTTCGGAAGCCACCTTGAGTAATGCTTCTACACGCCTTTTGGGCGCGCCCTCAAGGGCCTTCACAGATGGTTTGTCTGGGGAAGTAGGAACGGAAATGAGAGTAAGGTAAGTAAAAATAAACGAATATATAAAATCTAAAAAGAAAAAGAGAAGGAGGAAAAGGCGCGCCCTTACTTGGAGAAGTGTTGAATCGTATTTTGATTCGGGGAACGTCATACAGATAAAAATAATTCTCTTTCCACCCCTTCTCATGACTCACTTTGCCAGAGGAAAATCCTTTCTTGTTATGTTGTTTATCCACAACTAGATAATAATATCCGTGGTCAGATTTTCTCAAACTAAAGAAATAGCTTACCTCATCCATGGTTGGCTGAGGAAAACCAAAGTCCATGTACAGAATGAACAAAGCCAAGACAAACTTGTAACTGTTTGGGGAAAGTTGGATAGAGGCTAGGTCATATAATTCGATCACTTTCCTAAGATAGGGATATAAGGGCGCGCCCACGCCTAGAGAGATCAACTTTGGACTTATAACCATTCTAGGAATCTTGAAATTCCTGCCATAGTTGAATATATGGGGCCGCATCATACTTAGAGGGCGCAACTTTGTTAAACCCCAAACTGAAGCTGCAACTTTGTTGATATAAGCTTGAATCTGAAGCCCCATCTCATCGATACGATTGTTTGTATTGCTCGAAATACATAATAAAACTTGTGTGTGTTAATACATGATTAAGATTTAGGCGCGATTGAGATTTAGGTGAAAAAGATGAATAGAGGAAAGGAGAGAAGGGAGATTGAGAAGGGAAGATGTGAAAAGAGAATAAAAAGGTTAGTATTTGATGCGAAAAGAGAATAAAAAGGTTAGTATTTGATAATATTGGTTTAGGGTTTTGATTCATGGGCTAGGCTTTACTTATTTATGGATTACTTATATTAATAAATGAATTGAGCTTGAATTAGTATGGATGAGAAGAACTATTGCTTTTTTATTTATTTTGTAACTAGCTGTTCGGTTACTGCTCGGTTCGATTCGGCTCGTTTTTGTTCGCGAATAAACTCGTGTTCGACTCGTTACTTAACGAGCTCGAACATGATTTTCTGTTCGATAAGAAAACTCGGCTCGACTCAATTCGTTAGAAGAAAATATAAAGCTCGACTCGATTTAATCAAAACTTGACTCGACTCGGTTCGTACCCATTCCTTATCTTTTAGGGTCTTTGGTCGAATAACAAATCAAGACCATTTTTTAAAAAGATGCTAATTTTTATTTTGTATTATTTACTAATATTTAGGCAATAAATATTTATAAAAGAATAAAATATTTTTTTTATTTGATTCATAATCTAATAATTTATTATAGATGGGTTGTACGAGGTTTTAAAGTTTTGAAATTATTTAAATTGCGAAAAATAAAACTATGTTTCATTTTCTTGGATGTATAATCTAATAATTTTTTAAAAGATGTGTTGTCCGAGGTTAAATATTGATAATTGTTCAATATCTTGTAAAATATTAAATTTTCTTGAATGTATATTAGTGATCAGCAGAGATAATTTTGAAGACGAAAAGATCTTGAATTTTGAAATAGAAAGATTAGGTGCGAAAAATGTTTAATGAAAATCCTATCCACCCCATATACCCAATCTGCACCAACAGTTCATCATTTCATACTTACTATGTGACCGTCACCTTCGCATTATACTGCATATACAAACTTCCATTCTTCAAATCATATATAGCTAGGTACACTTTAAACTTTGGTAGAAATAGTATATAAACAAACTGTTATGCCCAAAAATTGGTATAAACGTTATTCAGGTTGAAATTGGATTACATGATCAAGATTAAGGAATAAAAGCCTAAAATTAAGGAACAAATATGATGACTTTCCTTTATGGAAGAACAATAGGCGTGCCCTATATGTTTAGGGAAGGACGCGTCGTGTAGTACAAGTATTTGATGGAAAATTGCACCTGTAAGATGTTATGGCGCGCCCTCAATAGGATGAGGGAGACGCGCCCTATCGATTGAAAGGAGGATGTTGAAGAATTCATTATAGAACTGACTATTTTAGCCTTGGGAAAGCTTAAGGCGTGCCCTAAGTTCTAGGATTGCTAGGGTGATGTTTTGACATGGTTACTTGGATGGGTTCTTTGGAGGATTCAAGGAAGATGGAGATTATTATTACTAACTTATTTGGTCACTATAAGAAAACTGTCAATAGACATCACACATTAGACATCGGTTAGGTTTGCCACTGATGTTAAAAGAATTTATAACATCACCCCGTGTTTTTATGATGTTATTGTCATTCGAAGATATCGCTTATTTTAAAACCGATGTCTAAAATTACATGAAAAAATTTCATTTCGCGCTCAGCTTTTTAATTTTCCCCTTAGTCAAAATTTCTTACATTTATCCCAAAATTTTACCCCGCCCATGAGCCAATATTTTGGTTCCCTTATTTCCCTCTTTGAAAAATTCACTCATCTCTCCTGACTAAACAGTCCTCTCCCCCGCTCACTTTCACCTCGACCATCTCACCATTTGTGTTCATCATCTCGACTCAACTAAAGTTCGGCTGTTAAGATTTGTAATCTTATCTCATCTCTAGTCTCAAATCTTACTAGTCTTCTCTTCATGAAGACAAATTTTTAAAATTGGGGTCTTTTTAAATTGAAACCCTAATTTTTTAAATTGGGTTTTTTTCAAATCCAAACCCCTATGGTTCTTTCATTTAATTCAATGTATTTTCAAGTTATTAATTCTTTTCAATTCGTTGTATATATACATGACCTTTTTTGTATACGGTTCTGGATTTAATCTCTAGGTATTCACTTGTTTAAGGTTGTATTGAAAGTAGGATTGTGTTACTTATTGGTTTATATTTTTGTGTTTATATGTTTTTAATTGTACTTGGTTCACATATAATATTTTTATTGATTTTAACTGATGAATTTATAATTTGTACATTATTGTGATTTAGTTGTAATATGAGTTGATTTTTTTGTGAATTGTGTGCGTAGGACTTTCTCTGAAGACGCAGGAGCTTACAACTCTATTCACAGTTGTTAGACTAGGTTGTAGTTTTTACATGGAAGGGGATATGTACTTATATTTATAGAATACTTGGTTTTTAGTTTCTTGTTGAATCTATCTCAATCTCTTTTAATATGAATTTTGTTAACAAGATTGGTGGTTCCGGCATGGACCTCAGAAGCAAAGCAAGGTTATTACATTATATTCCTAAATATTAAATTTGTTATTATTTCTTCTGCGATTATGATTTTCATTTGCATGATTGCCTAATTGGGCTTATAATGAAATTATGATGGATCTAGTACTAGACAAGCTCCTAAGGAAGATAGTGAAGTAATTTTGCAGTAAGTTATTCCCCAACATTTTATATTTGATTTGATCTATAAGCAGTAATAACTATTCATTGTTTATTTGTTTGTGTTCTAATAATGAAACAGTCGTCCATAGAAGATAGAATGGGAAACAAAACATATGTGGTGTTATGGTGATGTTTTACTCTGAATGGAAGCGGGTTTGTAAGTGGTAAGAGTAGTGATTCATTGTGCCTTTTGGCCATTATTCTTAAGCAACATACCAAGAATGATAATTTTTTCCTACACCTAGGTAAAATCTGTAGATAGTGTTAGCATCTACTTTCCTTCCAAATTATATATCTAGTATGAAGTATGTGAATTTGTTGATACTAAAATTTCTACTTTTGGATTTAAAGGCTACAAAAAATGTTTCTGAAGTACACACGATTCCCTGGTATGTAATGTCTTGTTTTACATTATTATTTTATTTAAAATATATATTCTCTAGTAAGGGGAAGGGTAGTATGCTAAACTGGTATTTTGGCCAAAGTTTTCCTATAAACTAGCACTGGTGGTGATTCTTCTCACGTCAGAAGCTATACAATTTGAAGGTGAGCACAGCTTATGTGGCATAGTAATTCCTGTCTACCGTGCCATATATTTATATTTTAAATGTGGCTTGTTTGGATAAGAATGCAGCTTCACGAGAAACAAAACATGTACGTCATATAGGCTTCGGTGCAAAGTTGTATCAACTTTAAGTTAGCAGCTTATTTATGCGAATGTGTTTGGTCTGCAGGTTCGCTTGGTTGCGGATAAGGAGAAATACAACCTTAAAGGCCCATGTTGAATTTTTTTATTAGGGTAAGGTTCAAAGAGTATTGTGACTCATTTCGACTATATATATATATGTTATTGGGAGATTTTAATATACTATTTACACTTTTTAATTATTTAAATTTTTTAGGTTGTCTTATTCATGAACTCTTTTATGGTACAAAATTGAGCAAAACAGAGGAGCTGCGTGAGACTACTTCTATACCAAAGGTGAGCTTGCTATATTTGTTCATAAAGCACAGGTACATATTGATCTTCTAATAATCCAATTTGTTCCTAGATTATATACTCTTTTAGTCTAAATTATTTTTGAGCTGGAAAATGTTTCTGGGGAGTATCTAAATCTTTTATCTTTGTTATTTTTTGGTTAAGGTTTCCTCGGAGGGATTCTCCTTGACAGAAACTGCACAAGCTAAACTCTGGTCAATATTTTATTGGCCAGTTTTAGAAAAATAGTTTTCTTGTGCTTGAAGAACCTCATCTCTAAAGTGCTAAAGGTTTGAGTTATGCATATTCTGCACCAGATTCTGAAATCAATTAAAGTTTCAACTACCTATAACTATAAGCTACATTAGTGCATTATGTATCTATATATGTAATTTTGTAGGTTTATTACAATAACCATGCCAGTAAAGTCGCCTTTGTTAGTAAGTAGGCCTAGACTGCGGCCATTACATGCATGCAGAGAAAGAAATATGATGGCATAAACAATATAAGACATGCTGAATGATGATTGTGAAAGACTGTATGCAGGTTGAGGTTTGTAAACTACTACAAGCTTTCTATATAAAGGGGTCTTTTATTTTTTGATACATGATGTGTAAGAGGGGATGGTGACTAATTACTGGGTTATGATTTGACCATATATTACAGCAGTAACTTAGCTCTGCCATGTTTGCAGTCTCTTTGTTTTTAACTAGCTTTGGTGTGAAGGGAGAGCTAGAGGTAGACAAAAATGTTTCTCTGATCACATTATAGATATATATTGCACAACCACTAATTTGTGCAATATCAAATACATGCATAGCCTTCTGTTCAATGACCTCCATCAGCTGCTGCTCTGTCTACCCTTGAAATCCATCTAGCTACATTGATAGCTAGACTTCCTACTATTGCATATTTTCATTTTTTCATAATGCATGTCTTTTTGTCTAAATGCCCTGCACAAGAAATGGTACCAGACCAGTTGCTTATTAGTACACTTTGTGTAATATCCGGGATATATCGTGTAATTATTTTTGCTAATAGATAATTATTATGTATGTTCAGTATCTATTCTGTGAATTATTTGTTAAGTGTTATATGTGTTTGGATGTTTAAAAATAATATTAATTGAGTATTTTAATTTTTATATGTCCAAAATAAAATATAGATAATTTTCATATCTTCCTAATTATTTTTATGTTGATTTATGATTTTATAGGAAATATATGGAATTTTTAAAATCTTTTTCCGAGTATTTAAAAATTATTTTATACAATCGGGAACCAACTGACGTCATCCCTTTTTATGTTTTTATAACCCGAAACTCTTCCAAGAACTCCTTCCTAACCTAATTGCAATATTCCGAGCATTTTCCATGTTTCGACTTTTTCGATCCGGTGTACGGTTTGTCCTGTGCGGGTCCCGGCGCAACATTCGTGATACATTATTCGTTTCGGTAAATCAATAAAACTCGTATTTTCGATAAACGGGATCTTTTTATTAAACTATCACAATTATCACCTCGTAATACGTGTAACCAGGCGCTGAGATCAAGACCGCAGTACAAATTATATTGATTTGGATAATTATCCCGAAAACCAGTACCGTTTGGATCAGTTTTTATAAATAAACGTACCATTTTGTATCTGGAATGATCCAACGGGATACTAATTTTCCGTAATTATAAATAGCATTTACCGTATTTTATTTCGTACCAAAAATCATTTGCAAACAGTATTTACAGAGTTTTTACAGAGAAAATACTATAATTATAAACTGTTCTTCGTAATCAAACACAAATTTGGAGGCGTTACCGATATCGGATTAAGCCGTGCATATACTCGAATCGAAGCTTGAAAAATTTCCTATCTGATTCTGCCATCATTTTCAACCTAGAATCAAAGGGTAATTTCCTATAAACTGATTTATATTCGAATTATTAAGAATTAAAAGTATGAATTTTTGTTCGAACTATTGTTTGGATGATTTGATGCTTGCATGTTGTAGATCTTTTCTTCCTGATCATTTTGGTATGTCATATGATCGATTTGGAGTTCAATAACATGTTCAAATTAGGGTTTGATTCTCGAATTGTATAATTAGGGGTTATATTCGTTTGAATGTTTTTGATTGAATTTGGGGGTTTCTTATTTCGGGATTATTAGATGTTCTAAAGGGGCGAGTTTTGTTCCCCTTGAAATTTGCAATCTATTCATATATAGCACGTTATCAGACGATTCGTGGATCGAACGGAGTTGTCGTTTGAAGTTTCGCCGGATTTTATATAAACTCGTCGGCGACGAGTTTTCCTCGGGTTATTACGATCGATTTACAGCTTGTTTGATGGAATAAATTACATGAATAAGTTCCTAAGGTTGTAATCTACGTTTCCCCGTTTGTTTGGTCGTGTTCTGGACTGTTATTAGACTCGCCGGAAAGCTTCGAGTCGCCGGCAATGGCTGCGCCGGCGACGTGGTGAAGGGGATGGCAAAAATGTAGAAAGGTCCCGGACCTTTCTGTGTTATTGAAAGTAGTCCCTGTGTTTTAAAAAGTTTTTAAAAACAAGATTTCTGTTTACAAAACTGGTAAAAATAGCATTTATGTTTTATTAATTTTCAAAAATAGGATTTCTTTTATAAAAATCATTTTAAAAATTGTTTTTAATTTCCAAAAATTCTGAAAATGATTATTTTAATTCCAAAAATTATTTTTAATTCAAAAATAAATCTGAATTAATTAGTTCATTAATTTCAGTTAATATTAAATTGATTAATTGGTCAATTAATTCGAAAATTAATTGATTAATAGATTTAATTAATTATTAATTGATTTTAATTAATTATTTAATTAGATTTAATTATTTAAAAATAATTTAAAAATTCCGAAAAATAGTTTCGAGCTTTAAAATATTATTTCAAATTGGTTTCAAGGCTCGATAATTATTATAAAATTGTTTTGAAGCCAGAATTGGCCAACCGTACCCTGTTTATTACTTTAAAATTGATCCAACGACCCGTTTTAATTCCGAAAAATATTTTAAAAATCATTTTAAATACCCGAAAGCGTGTTTATGACCCGAGACTCCTTTATAAATGATATGTCATTGATTATTTGACGTGTTATGTGTTATATGTGACTTGTTGTTTGACTGTCGATCTATATGTTCGATGTTTACTTGTCTATAGCGTAACTTTCAATCCGTTAATCGGATTTGGGTGAAACGAAGGGTAGATAGAAATGTGTATCGAATAGAATCGTATAAATTGAGTATTGATAGATGCTTATGATATGTGAGCAGAAGAGGCAAGGCGTAGGAAAGGGAAACAGATAGTCGAGGAGTAGACAGTTGTGATTGGAATTTAGTGCAGTATAGCAAGCTAGTACCAGGCAAGTGTTCTGAACTTTCTCGAGATATATTGTAGTTGATTGATAATCCTGTTTTATATTGCAAGTGCTTTGAAGCACTGAACCCAAAACCCTGATTCCAGTTATTGATCTTGAGCCGTAAACCTTATTTTTTCTAAACCATTGATTGTTGTACACCCAAATACGAACCCAAATATACGATACTACTCCACAAATACATACAAACTAAATACCAAACACTGAATCAAATTGCTTACATACTCAAACCATTGTACCTTATGCTTTGAAAGACCAATTCCTGGTAACCCTGAAATATTGATTCCTTTGTTATCCAATTCTTTCATTACATAACAGTCAAGCTTTGAAATTGCCATACTGATCCCTTGTAAAGATTGAAACCATTTCCTTATCGAACATTCAATGTTGTTTATGTTTCTGTTTATTGTTTTACGTTGTTTATTCTGTTATTATGTTAGAATTGGATTGTTTTTAAAAAATTGGGGACCAGATTCGTGGTCAGACCATATTAATGGTCAAGTTAGGCCAATGTGTGCCTTGGATCCAGTAATTAGAGCAGTGATGTGTGCTTTGCTCGGGGTTAGTACGTGACTGATTAACAGCCTAACCTTGGTTTTTAAAATTAAAATATAATATCCAATTCTAAATCATAATTCATTGTTCACTTGATATCATAACCCTTTTCACTTGATGATCATTATTCTCAGTTTTATCATTGTGACTTGCTGAGCTAGTTAGCTCATTTGTGCGATGTTGTTTATGTTCTTTTCCAGTTAAGAAGGAACCAGTTGGTAGCGAGGATCCCCAGTCCAGCGTGAGAGCTAGGGGTTCAGGTTGATCGAGTTAAGCTAGTAGACATCTTTTGAGATAATTTAAGTTTGTAAAAGTTTGTAATAATGTTTAATACTCAGTTTTGAGTTTGAATAGTTGGGATTTGGACGGTTTGTAATATAAGTGTGTGTTTGGCTTGTGTGCATACTTTAACCTGTTGCGGTCCTTGGTAGTTGGTAAGTAGGGTCACTGCATATTATTATTATTATTATCTTTTTTATTGTTATAAGCTGGCTATAAATAAGGTGTGTGTGTGTATGGACCCCAAACTTCTGACCCGTGTTTGGAGGGTGCCACACTTTGGGTCTTATGAAACTACCTTTTTATTTATACTAACTCAAACTAATAACAGTTGCTTCTTGCATGAAAATATGGCATGTAAAAAAACAAGTTAAGATTGGTTTGAAGAAAAGAAATGCAACAGGGAGTGTAAACTGGAATACAAAGGTTGCTTATGATCTTGACAATTGGAATCATGTTGATCACTTCCATTTCAATGCTCAGGTAATACGGTTTTCTTGATGTTTGTGTTATTAGTAATCGTTATATGTCAGGGATAGTCAACTAAGACGTGTTATATGTATGGGATTAGTCAATTAAGACAACTGGAATCATGTCTTGAATGCAGGTGGCAGCAAAGATGTTGAGATTCTTCTGTATACCGTGGTTATAAAAACTGACTTGATACCTTTTGGAATTGGAATAGTAGGTGCAGTGTTTATTTCATACACCCCACACCTTAGTTCTATTCACGTTTCTGTGTGCCTGAAAATTTAAATTATATTTAACTGAAAATGGCACCCAGACCGAGAATGATACATCGAACACCACAGTGAGTCTACAAATGGTATATATGTGATTGCATATTATGTGGAACATTTCTGTTAAAGAACCATATTGGTGTCTCGATGCCATGGCGATATGGTGTGTCAATATAATTTAAATGGAACTTGATCGGATATATTCATAGTGAATGAGGAAATTAGACTGTTACAGTGTTACTGAGAAACAAGAAAAATGGTACACCCTTGCTGCTAACTGTTTTATTTAAAGCTACCTCAAACAGAATTAGCCCTAGTAATATGAACCTTGTCGGTAGTAATTACGAGTTATTCAGGGTATGGATGTTAATGCAAGTTTAATGTATATATATCCCTTTGTTTCCATTTTAAAATATCTCTTCCTAGTCTGTAATTGAATTCATATTTTTTTATGTTGTTGCAGAATAAGAAGATAAACCGTGATGATTTTGTGAAAAGGCTGAGGATTATTGCTGGAGATGCATTACTGAGGTTAGCAATTTTAAAGTATTTAAGCATATTCGCTGGAGATGCATTGCTGGAGATCCATTGCCGGCTTTCAGATTTGGCAATGTTAGAAGTGAGTTCTAAGAGACACATAGGGCATTTATATCCTACCGGCCATGGTACGGTTACGGCGCTTGTTTACTTATATATTTATTTTAGCGTGAAAGCTAATTTTTTTAGGGTATCCATTTGAGTAATAAAATTTTCAATGTAAAATGCACTTTATTTTGATGATGATAATGGACAAACTATGTATTTAAGCATGTATTCAAATCCTATTATTTCCTTAGTCTACCTGATTGCAAGATCCGTATATTTGATGTATGTTAGTTACAAAAGCAATTGGATATCACTTTTAAAGAAGAAAAGCTGATGTCAAAAAAGTTAATGTACATTATTTTAAGGTAAAAATTTGATGTCAAAGAAATCCAGGTTCAAGTCTAAATGAAAAATATAAATCACTTTGTTTAAGATAAAACTGATGTCTATGTGACAGTATACACATCACTTTTAACCAAAAAACACTGATGTCAAACAACACAATGTACATCAGTTTCAGACAAACAACTGATGTCAAAGACTAACATATTCAAGTCTAAATAAAATGTAGACATCTTTTTATTCAAGAAAATACTGATGTTTATATGCTAAAATAGACATCACCTTTCAGTGAAGAATCATAGTTTTAATACACCATTTTACATCACCCTTATGAAAATTTTTGATCTCTTTGTGACAAAAAACATAGCTCATTATATGTTTAATCTGTTTTAATAGGTGTCATTTAGTTATTAAATCATTTATTTATAACATTTTTTGTAAAAAACAATATATAGACATCGGTTTTTTAACCAGAATCGATGGCCAAGCTTGCATAGACATCGGGTATTCACCGATGTCTAGAATAGACATTACCGACATCAATATCGGTTGGTTAATAGCATAGACATCGGCCAAAAATCGATGTCTATGGACTTTTTTCTTGTAGTGGGTGCAGGTACTCTATTGAAGAACTCCTTTTGTAGTACATCTACATGAAGGCGGTGTCCGTGGTCGAGAACCTCCAGGGGTATACCTAGACGGGAGGCCTCCTCTTGTAGTTAATGAGTGTCCTCATTGGGGATGTGGGGTGAAGTTGGTGTGTGCTTTGGGAGCTCTGTCTCTGTAGTCAACGGGTGTCCTCGTTGGGAGACTTTGGAGTATCCTGCACTTTACACCCAAAAGCTTGGGCTCACTTGTCCTGTAATCTGGTAAGGGCTCCTTATCAGGGGACAAAGATGCGTCCAACATTTGGGGTGAACCACGGCTATACCTGCGTCCACAGACTAGAGAAACAGCTGGTAGCGGAGGGTTATCTTTGGTAAGGGAGATGCCTTATCCGTGAAGTCTCGAAGCCGCGGACGAGCCTTGGGCCTTTGTGGTTGGGCCTCATCGACAGACATTACTAAAGCTAGTAGAAGACAGTTTCCAGTGGGTTTCCCATTGAGCCTTGGGACAAAAGATCTAAGCCTATTAGGTTTCTTGTTCCCCAAGAACTACGTTGGCTTGATTCCCTATAAATAGGGATACGTATGCAAATTGCAAGGGGTGAGAAGCGAGAGCGCAAAGGAGCCACCACTAACCCTAAGCAATCTAAGCCACCAATAATCTCAAACACTAAACACTGTTTATCAAATCCGACGATTAATGTTCACATTTTCTGACAAAGAACCATTGTCACAAATCTTGTTTTCGGCTACGAACCTCAAACTTTGTTGCTCCCAAATTCCTCCGTCAACAAATTGGCGATAGAAGGAGGGGTTAATCAAGATATGCATCTAGGAGGAAAGATGTCACAATACAGTGATGGAAGTTTTTATGATGGAAGCTCTGAAGAAGAATCTGCTCATGGCTATGACCGCCATGAACCCTATGTTCCACCCATGACTGATCGCCCCACTCCAGATGTTGGAGGTCAACCTCTTGTGCTGATTAGTAATACTGACATGCTGGAGCAACTATATCGTATGGGAGATGATTTGAACGGTTTTGACTCAAGGTTGAACACCATGGAGCGACGCAAGACCAGAAGGGGCCTTCACCATAATCGTATTGCTCATGCACCTAGGAAGGCTCCTGTGACTGATAGAGATGCCTTAGCCGGTCATGGACGGACTGAAGTTGGATGTGTGCCAATAACCCCGCGACGTCTGAACTATTCCAACGACGTAACCCCCATCATCGAACTTGTGGAGGAGGATGCTGATGGTCGAGAAATACTGTGGGCAGATAACTGGGGAGTTACTCACCTGCACAGGTCCGAGGATAGTCTTGAGCAACGTCGGTAAACGGAGTCCATTCTGGAGAATGAACAGTGAGGCTTCGCCGCTTTAAAGGATCGCTTGAGGATCCGCTTGGGCGACGATGATCTAAGGATATTACTGCTGGAATGGAAAAAAGAGGCTGATCGCGGAGATATGATGCCCCATGGTACCACGCGTGTGCCCCTGAATTCTTATGAGAATCGGGAGCGGCACCGCGATCATGAGAGAGCTCTTCCCCACGGATCGTTGGACCGGTTTGGTTGAGGATATGGGAATGATCGATGAAGAAGACCTAAATGGAAGGGAAAAGGTGGAGGTCGAGGTAGATACTTAGATGGATATCGTCGTGACAACTATCTTGGTCACAGGAATACCCGCTGGTATAATCGAGAAGAAAATGATAACTATGCCGAATATGATGATGTTAGGCGTATGGAAAATTATGATCACGAGATGGCTCGGGACCACGGCCGAGGTTGTTGAGTGGCATTTATGACACTTTATTACGCTCCATAAAGCTTTGAATTGGTGTAAATGTACTCAAGTTGTTGGTATTTTAATGTGTTTTCTAGTTTTTTAGCATTTTCAGGCATTATCCAGGTAATCAGGAGAATTAACATTATTTTAGTGCTAATTTGGTGTTAGGAAGGTGTTGGAATAAAATCTCTTGGAAAGCCAACTCAAATAAGCAAGGAAAAAGAAGAAGTCGGATTTTTATGTAGGAGGTCAGCGCGCCCGCGCTGTGATAGCGTGCGGCCGCGCCCAAAGTCCAGAAACTCAGTGCGCCCACGCTGGTCAAGCGCGCCCGCGCTGGTCAAGCGCGCCCGTGCTGGTCAAGCGCGCGGCCGCGCCAGGTCGAATTCAAAGAATCCTATTTCTACTCTGATTTTGATCCAGAAGACTTCTACTCTGCATGGGGCTGCTATATATACATAATTAAGTTCATTTTTCAGAAGAGAAACACCAGAGCACACGAAGAAGGAGTAAAGAAGGCCGTTTTAGCATAATTCAACCAAGGCGAAGAAGACCTAGTTTTAACTTGTGATTCCTTTGTTTAAGTTGTAACGTTTGATGCTAGTTTTCTTATTCTTGAACCTATACTCTTGTGTTATACTTTGTTTATTATTCGTTTATAAAGACTACGTTTATTATATCATGCTTTCATCAGAACCCACGTTGATGATGAGTATGATTATGGGCTAATCGTTATCGTGGGGTTCTGACAGATTTATTTATTGATTTCTTTAGTTAATTTGTTTCGATGTCTTAGTGTGTGGTGATTGTATGATAACCTAGTATTTGTTGCGCGTATTCGTCTTATGAGCGTTGCGAACTTATAAGATAGTGTGTTAATTCTTAATGAAGCGAAAGTGAATTTAAAGATTTAGAACTTGCCATGCTAGCATAGGTTCATGTATTATTGATATGCATGATTCGTAGGTAATTTTAACCATCTTACTTGCCCTATGTAATCATGGTAGATAACTTGTTCGTTAAACCGTTATGTTGTCAAATTCTATAGACATATAGGGTTTCAATATAATTGGTCTCTATTCAGATTCTATATATTTTGTGGATGTGTGGTAGTATGGTATTCGTACAACGAAAGTTGGTGTTTATCAATTTCGTGTTATCTGATTAGTGTCATCACCATTATATGCAAAGGTCAAGAACGAAAAGATTATTAAATGGAGTATTTTATGAAGTTAGAATCCCATGTTTGTCATATATATTATTTAACCATTCTTATTCTCTTAATTATAATTGTTAGTTTAATTCTTAGTTATAAAATAATCTCAATTTGTTAATCATCTTAGCATTGAATAATAGCCATATAATTGTTGCATAAGTGCATAAATTAACGTAAACCAGTCTCTGTGGGAACGAATCTGATCTATATCTTATACTACTTGCGAACGCGTATACTTGCATGAATTTTAGTGTGTGTTTAGCGACTAACAGAGGTCAAGGAGAAAATCTAGGGGGAAATCAAGGTCGAAACCCAGAAGTGATTGTGATACCTGAGGATGCCCAGAACACCAACCAACAACAAGCTCCTCTAGGTGGAGATCAGGCAGTAGTACCTCCACCTCATCCCCAAGGTCCACAACCTCACATGCAAACTATCCCAGGTGTGGGAACCTTCAATGTGGATGATCTGAAGAGGCTGCTCAACCACTTAGAAGGCAGAGTGATAGCCACAGACGAAATTCCTTCCCCATTCTCTGTGGCAGTAAGAGAAGCGCAATTGTCGGCCGGATATCGTAACACTACTAGCAATCTCCGTTTTCATGGAAGTTCGGATCCTGTGGAATTCTTGGGCCAATTCAATATAGAAATGGATGTGTATCAAGTCCCGAACATGGCTCGATGTCAGTTCTTGGTGATGACTTTTAGGGAGAGCGCCCATCAGTGGTTTCAAAAACTCGGACTGGGAGTGATAACTTCCTGGGAACAAATGAAGACTCTGTTCTTGCCCAAGTTCCAAGTCGCCGTGAGATATGCCCCGTCTGTCACAACTCTTGCCAACGTCAAGAAAAGGGAAAATTAAAGCTTGACGTCCTACTTTAAAAGGTTCAACGCTGAGTCGACCAGCGTGAGTGGTGTTTCGGACGAAGCTTTAAAGAGTTTTTTGATAGCAGGGCTGAGGGTCGGCTCAGATTTCTCGAAGCATTTGCAGGGGAAAGACCCTACTACTCTGGCGGACGTCTTTGCTTTGGCGGAATCATTTAAGGCCATAGAACAATCTCTGGCAGAGGTATAACCGACTTCGCAACGAGTTAGAGAGGCAGAGCAAGGAAAAGAGACAGATCTCCAAGCCCAAGATACCGAAGGGATAGTCGAAGCCCGAATCGAGTAAATGGCACGACTACAAGGAGGGAATGGAGCCCTCCCTCAAGCTATGATAGCAGAATGGGCAGATACACGTCTTTGATCGTATCTATTGAACACATCTTTGAGGTAAACAAAATTAGAGGGATATTTAGAAAACCTGAGGCTCTGTCATCTTGGAAAATCAAAGATATAAAGAAATATTATGAATGCCATGAGTTGTCCGGACACAATACACATGAGTGTCGACAACTAAAGGATGAGATCAAAGCCCTTATCAAGGAAGAATATCTTGGCGAATGGGTGGTAAAGGAAGTAAGGAGGCATAAGGACGGAGTCGATAGAATAAAGGAAGAAGGAGGTCGAGCCCCTCTGGGGTCGAACAACGAAGCTCTGGAAGAAAATAAAATTTTCAGGGATGGCAGCATCCGAACAATCTACGGAGGAGATCCTGGGATGGAATGCAGTAATAGAGCCTTGGCAAGGTATGCAAGCGAAGCCCGGTTCAGACCTCTGATTGACATTCATAGGGTGGAAACTCGGCCATCCAAAGTATTTAAGGGCGAGTCCATGGACATCACCTTCAGGGAAGCAGATGCCCGGTAGGTACATCACCCTCACAATGATGTACTGGTCATTTCCATCCAGATCGGGACCAAGAATATTCATAGAGCCTTCGTAGATAATGGAAGCTCGGAAAACATCCCCTCTACAACACCTTTAAAAAGACGGAGCTACCTGATCGGGATATTTTGGGAGAAGATTCTTGGGTCTATGGCTTCTCCGGCACAGGAGTTAGAGTTATGGGATCAATTCGATTGCCATATACCTTGGGGGAGAGTCCGTTGTCCGTGACAAAGATGCTCGAGTTCAAGGTCCTAAATCAGGAGTCATCCCACAACGTGCTGCTAGGACGACCTTTTCCTTAAGAAAATGAGGGTCATCACTTCGATCCACCACCTTACTATCAAGTTTCCCACCCCAAATGGTGTGGTAGCATAAATGGCTCTTAATATGACTCTCGGGAATGTTACAGGCAAGCCATGAGGGGCTTTAGGAGAAAGGATGCCCACATCGAAGATGCATCGGATGATGAGCAAGAGAAAAGCATCGAACAGCCGATCAAGGAAATTCGAATCCATTACTATATCGAGCAAGAAAATAAGCACCCCTCTGAATTGCCTCCAGCAATGTTGTTCTTTAAAGACACAATCAGGATTGAAATGTTGGAGGAAGAAGAGCCCCCATATGACATAGTCCAAGCAAATTTCAATGGGGAATGGCTCGAAAAAAGATTTGATGTCTTATAGAGACTTGGACAAGATGTGCATAAGGTAGATGCCCCTCTCCCTGAGGGCGCGCCCTTATCCTCAGGAAATTCAAAGGAAGTTGATTCCCCTATGACACAGGGCACGCCTTCTAAAGAAGTTGATGCTCCTCTCTTAGAGGATGCGCCTTCTCTGCAAAATGATGAGGATCATAATCAGCTCAACTTAGATCCACAGATACCAATGCCAGCGAAAAAGATGGGGCCAATGGAAGACACAATTAAAATCCCTGTTGATGAAAAAGATCCAAGTAAATTTTTGAGAATTGGATCTTAGTTGGCTCCAAGATTGAAATAAGGGCTTTCAATATTTCTCCTGGCAAACCTTGATGTATTTGCGTGGAACCATTCGGATATGGTGGGAACTGACCCAAAAGTTATGTGCCATCACTTGAACATCGATCCTAATCACAAGGGGATCCGGAAAAAGCGAAGGGCTGTAAGTGGAGAAAGTCCCAAGGCATGACCTATATCGTTCAACGTAGCCAGTGATTGATACGAACGATATAGGTCAGAAAGCAGCAACCTAACTATAGGTTTTCTTCCAGAGATCACTATGATCATTACCACAACGAACGGATTGGTTTTTTTTGCTAACGTCGTAGATTTACCGTACTTGGTTGCTAAGAAAATAGCCAAAATAAAAGAGTCCTCACTAACCGCGAACCAGAGACCATCTTCGGGAGACAAGGTCAAGGTAAGGATGGACTAATGCGCTTTCCCGACTAAGAAGTTGTCCTCTCTTCTCTGGAGGCGGACTATACAGCAACTAGAAATTTGCTTGTATCGCTAAATAATAGCCTTTATAACCAGTTAACAACCCTGTAGTATCACAAGACCTTCTTCTAAGTTCACTCAATAGTCTATTTGGCTAGTTTATTTGCACATATATAAGCCAAGAACATAAGCTAGGTGGCTTTCTAGTTACTTAGCGTGTATGGCTACTCCGGTTGTTGCTAGCAAGACTAGTTACAAACTACAGTAATTTTATTTACTTAGTGTTATACACAAGAAAGAAAGAACAATGGCTACTTGGGCTCCAAACAATACCATATATAGGTTCTGTTCACTTACTTAGTGCTTGCATTATATACGCTATTTCTTTTGCACTTCTAACACTTATCTTATGGTCTTATAGATAAAGAGATAGAGTAGATAAGCTTCTATTGTTCGTATACCGTATATAGGTATACTCACTTGCAATCGTTCATTCGCGGATACAAGCTAACGCTTTGGGCTAACCCTTGTCTCCCCGCATTCACTAGCCAGATCGTTCGTATACCGTATATAGGTCTACTCACTTGCTAGCTTCTAACTATTAGCTCTTATTGCCTAAGTGAAGTTAAAACAGCTTGTTTTGCTTCTAATCTAGCAAGGAAGCAGAGGGGCCCGTATGCTGATGAGCGAGTGAATCTTGCTTGTTGCTCTTGTTGTTAATACTAGCTAGGTGTCTTAGCAAGTATAGCTACTGTCTTCTATGGGCTAGTTAGCAATACTTGCATATAACTCCTCGCTTACAGTCAACATAATGTTGCTTCTAACTCTTCCTAACCTCGCATTCTGTAGCTTACAGTCAATATAATGTTGTTGTTTGAGTTGCTTAATACTCCAACAGTGGCTTCTTAGCAAGTATAGCTATTTTTC